>NC_068981.1:134467419-134510827 GCF_001194135.2 Octopus bimaculoides
GCATATGTATATATATGTATGTATATATATATATATATATATATATATATACACATGTGTGTGTATGTATATATGTATATTATATATATATATGTGTTTATGTATGTGTATTTGTATATATATATACATGTGTGTGTATGTATATATGTATATTATATATATATATGTGTTTATGTATGTGTATTTGTATATATATATATATATGTGTGTGCGTGTGTGTGTGCATATATAATATCTATGTATATATAAAACAAAGTTGCCAATAAATATTGGAGAGAGAGAAACTTGGAACTAATTCAAATATATATGTTTTGCTGAAATTATAACAGTTAATCTTAGTTAAGATGAGTGTTTTTATACTTGGTAGTAATGTGAGTAGAAGGAAATCTGGATCTAGGTAAATATGACCTGTCTATGAAAGTAACAATAAGTGATAAGACAGAATCAGTGGGGGAGGGGGGAAGGGAGGTAAAAGGGAGAACAAGATAATAGTGAAAGCAAGTGAAACAGTTATATATCATGTATAACATAAGCTGACTTGGCTTGGTTACGGCAAATGTTAAATTAATATACACTCACACATATCTGTTTATGTATGTATGAATGTATGGGGGGGGGGTATGTGTGTAGAAAGGCAAAACACCAAAATTTAGAATATTTTTTTTTAATCATAATCATCATTGTCTTCAGCATCATCTTCCTACGTTTTCAGTTCTTTCATACTAGTTTATCAGTATGCCACCTTGTGCACTTCAGTGTTTCTAGATATGTGTGCTATTGTTCTTTCTAAAGACTGTGAAAGTGCTTGTTGATACCTTGATGCTTTCTGGAGAAAATTTGCTGTATTTGGTTTGTTATTTCTTACATTATTTTATTGTTAATCTTATTTGTTGAAGCTCATTTTGCAACCAAATGCTTTCATTTCAGTCTCACTATTTTTACACCTTGGACAAGTGTCTTCCAATGCTTTGTAAGTTAATTTGGTAGGTGGAAACTGTGTTGAAGCCTGTCAAATATTATTATTATTATTATTATTATTATTATTATTATTATTATTATTATTATTATTATTATTATTATGTTCAGTAGTTTTATTTTTATAACGTGCTTTCACTTCACTACTGAGCACAGCTCTGTGTGCCTTGGGTATGTGCTGTGGTTTGCTGTGATGCTCTTATGGTTACTGTATTGAAAGTGTTTTGCGTAGGATGTGTGCAGTGCCCAGTAGTGCAACTTTTTGTATGTTATATATATTTGTAAGTCCTAGTGTTTTTGTTATGTATTTGTCTGAATATTTTTTTTATTATACCTACTATTATTCCTACTATGATAGGAATTGTTTCTGTTTTTAGATTCCACATTCGAGTTACCTCTATTTCCAGGTCTTTGTATTTTGAAAATTTCTCCATTTCTTTTCGGGAAACATTGTCATCTGCTGGTATTGATACATCAATTAGAAAGCATTTTTTTCCTTCATGATCTTTGACAACTATATCTGGTCTATTGGCCTTAATTTCTATATCTGTGTGTATTAGCATATCCCAGAGTATGGTTGCTTTCTCGTTTGTTATTATTATTATTTTGGTTTGGCTCAGGTTCGGTCTTATTTACATCTGTCAAGTATCATTCACTAAGCTTTGGTCAATATAAAGCAATATGAATGTATTGCCCAATGTGTCATGCAGTAGAATTGAACTTGAAATGTCATGTTTGCAAAGCAAACTTTGTAACCACATAACCATACTTGCATATATTGATTAAATTGATATCTAGAATTTATGTTTATCTCACCAGTCACCAGTAAAAAAAATGGTGATCAAGCTTAGATTTTGCCAAATCATTATAGCATCTGATGGTTGCTAAGTAGAGTATTTCTTTCTTTCTTTCTTTCTTCATGGATGACGAGTTCATGTTGACAATATCGCCTGTTTGTCTATTCTCTATCTATATTTACTATTGCCAACTTAGAATTACTATTCCTTCTGAGCAAACTTTACTTTGTAAGGGTTTTATTTTCCATTGATTTACTTCAAACATTGATAAAATACAGATCTTATGATAGTAAATAAGACTAAAGAGTTATCTGCATTCCTTTATTCACCCTGTTGTTTGTTTTCTATTTTGGGTGTATATTAAAAAATATAGGCATGGCTGTGTAGTAAGAAGCTTGCTTTCCAACCACATGGTTCTTGGTTCAGTCTTACTGCGTGGCACCTTGGGCAAGTGTCTTCTACTGTAGCCTTGGGCTAACCAAAGCCTTGTCGGTGGATTTGGTAGACGGAAACTGAAAGAAGCCCGTCATGTATGTGTATATATATATATGTGTTTGTGCCTTGTTTCAGTCATTAGACTATGGCCATGCTGGGACACTACTTTCAAGGGTTTAATCAACAACTCAATCCCAGTACTTATTTTAAAATCTGGTACTTATTCAATCAGTCTCTTTTGCTAAACTGATAAGTTACAGGGATGTTAACACACCAACACCATTGTCAAGCAATGGTGAGGTTCACATACACACATTTATATGATAGGCTTCGTCACAGTTTTCACTCACAAGGTATTGGTCTATAATGGAGTACATTTGCCCAAGATACTGTACAGTAAGACTGAACCCAAAACCATGTGGTTGCAAAACATTTATTTTATAACTTCTCTACTCATCCTCTCATTTTGGGGCAACTTTGTTTTGTTAATCTCCACAGATTTCCAACTCTTTTGTTTCTTGGGGATCTTTTATTGTACGTATGAACATGTCAATGATATCAAATAAAAAAAGATGTTTGAAAAATTGCTAGGAAATTGGAAAGAATGCTTTGCAATATTCTACCTGGCTTTTAACAGGAGTGGCTCTGTGGTGAGCAGCTTACTTCCTAATCACATGGTTATGGGTTCAGTCCCACTGCATGGTAACTTGGGCAAGTGTCTTCTACTATAGTCTCAGGCTGACCAAAGTCTTATAAGTGGATTTGGTAGATGGAAACTGAAAGAAGCCTGTTGTATATATATATATATATATATATATATGTGTGTGTGTGTATGTGTGTGTGTGTGTTTGTGTGTATGTGTTTGTCACCCACCACATATATATATATGTAATAGGTGCTTTTACGTGCCACCGGCATGGGTGCCATTTGCGTGACACTGGTATCTTCCATGATTGCGATTTTGCTCACCTTGATGGGTTTTCATATAATATACTAAAAATGGGGAAGGCCAGTTTATGGGATTACCTTTGGTTTCCCGTTCATAAAGGGTTTAGCTTTATGGCATATCGTCAGATACCAAAGCCTGTTGGCCCAAGACCTCTTAAGAATTTGATCCATTTCGTTCCCTGGCCAGAGTGTTTTACAGAAACCACATGGTTTATGTTAAATAGCTGACCAGTAAGCTGTGCTTATACATATTTACAGAAACCACAGGTCTCTCATAAATATGGAATGTTTTGACCTCTAAAAAAAAAAAAAATTTCCTCCTCCGTATTCTTAAGAGGTCTTGGGCCAACAGGTTTGGAGGTCTGACAGTATGCCATAAAAGTAAACCCTTTATGGATGAGAAACCTAAGGTAATCCCATAAACCAGCCTTCACCATTTTTAATATATATTGCACTATATCTTAGTATGTACTTCTTTTGGATTTATGTTTTTTACAGACTATATATATATATATATATATATATATATATATATATATATATATTAAAGATGATAGCCATCTCACATCCAACCTGATTGTTCTGATTTACTTTTATCCTTGCGTGTGTGTGGATATGCATTGCCATAGGGCTTTATAAAATACAAAATGGATCAAGAAATGAAATGATATTGAGACATTTATACTTCATTAGATTTAAGTGACAAAAGCTTGTATAACACTTGTCGCTTTTGGTCACCATCATAAGTTTCAGTGACAAGCATTGCAAGATGACTGCTACCATTTTGACTGGAAGTTTTATATCAGAGTATCTTTCTCCTAGAAGAGTTGCCTTCCCCACAGCTTTATCAAAAATAACAAGAGATTCCTGTCCCCCTTGGAAATCTATTTAACTTATAGATGGGACCCTGACAGATACTACTATTCTGGGTTAGAATGGATCTGGGAGTAATGTAATTAAGTGGTGCCCCATACTCCCCATAACTCTAGATCTTCTGAACTGGAGCCTTGCCATCAAATGCAGTTTGGTGTCATAGGTTCAAGCATAGCAGTGTGATTAAGAAGCTCACTTTGGAACCAAGTGGTTCCAGGTTCACTCCCAATGTGTGGCACCTTAAGCATGTGTCTTTTACTGTAGCCCCAGGCTGACCAATGTCTTGTGACTGAATTTAATAGTCAGAAACTGTGTAGAAGCCCATTTGTATATTAGTGTGTGTGTGTGTGTGTGTGTGTGTGTGCATGCACATACTTTGGTGTGTGTCCTCCACCACTACTACTTGACAACCAGTGTTGGTTTGTTTACTTTGCTGTAACTTAGCAGTTTGGCAAAAGAGACAGATAGAATAAGTGTCAGACCTAAGAAATAAGTACTGGGGTTGATTTGCTCAACTAAACCCTTCAACACTGTGCTCCAGCATGGTTGTAGCTCAATGACTGAAATAAGTAAAAGATAAAAATACACACACACATTTATAGAAAATTCTTTGATAATATCTGCTCTTTGTTTGTAAAGAAACTGAAACTGCTTTTGTCTTGTATAGTTTCAGAAAATTCTTTTGCTTAGATGATGGCATAAGCTGGGACCAAGCAAATTGAAAAAGGAGCTTATTAGTATCAGTAATTTACATTGTTTTATATTCTTTGTTTGTTTTTCATAATGAATGGGTCTCATAGTATTTCACTACTTGTTATTCTTCTTTGTCATCTTGCACACAAAACGTCAAAGAAAATTGGCAGTTTTTTCCCCCTTTGTGTGTATTTCTTGTGTTTTGGCATAGATTTTCTTTTCATCTTTTATTATTATTATCATGGTTAAGGTGACGAGCTGGCAGAATTGTTAGAATGCCTGGGCAAAATGTTTAGTAGTATTTTGTCTGCCACTACATTTTGAGTTCAAATTCCACCGAGGTCAACTTTGCCTTTCTTCCTTTCAGGGTCGATAAATTAAACACCAGTAAAACACTGGAGTTGATGTAATCAACTAGTCTCCTCCCGCCAAATTTCAAGCCTTGTGCATTTAGTAGAAAGGATTATTATTATTATGGTTAGGTACCTTTGTTTGTTGGCACCAGCTACATTGCAGTCTGGACCAGTTGCATTTTATCTTGTCACAAGTACTAAAGAAGTTGTCTGCATAACAGGACAAAAAGAGTAACCTTCCACCCTATATTAGTTTTTATTCAGAATATCTGTACTAGATGCGTTGCTGCAAGTAACTTGAAGAGTTTATACCTTTTTGATTCATTTGTATGAAAATACTAAATTGTTGCCACTTTTAAAATTTAAATTCAGTGTTTGTTTATTTTTTAATTTTTTTTATTTCTTTCAATAAATTAAAATTTCTATGATTTGCACCCAGACATCATTCAATATCTTAATTAAGCTTTATTGAGTTATTGTTTCATTAAATCAGTAATCAAAAATTTTACTTATTAAATTATTTGTGTCATCCAAATGAAGATGGTTCACTTCAAGTTTCTTCCAAAATCAGTAACAAAAATGAAACTACCTTTCCTGGAAATATTTTGCTGCATGGTTAAGGAATCCATTTTAGAATCCTGTAGTTTGGTTTTTGCTCTCACTTTGTTGATGCTGTCACTTGGTGCTCTCTACTTTAGCTGCATATTATTCAATACCTTGTGATTGAAATTTGTTAGATGGAAACTGAAACAAGTCTGTCATCTACATCATCATCATATTATCATCATTATTAAAGTAGCTAGCTAGCAGAACTGTTAGCACATCAGACAAAATGCTAAGTGGGTTTTGCCCTTTTTTGTTTTCTGAGCTCAAATTCTGAAAAGGCCTGTTTTGCCTTTCATCCTTTTGGGGTCTATAAAATAAGTATCAGTCAAGTAATGGGATTGATGTAAATGTCTTCCTCCTCTCCTCATAAACTTCTGGCCCCCGTGCCAAAATTTTATTATCATCATTCTTGTTTTAACTCCCACTTTTCCATGCATCCATGAGTCAGACGGAATTTGTTACTGTTTCTGATACCAACTGTCACTAGTTTTCTAGCAAGGATTCATAGTCAGATGTTCAAACAACAATGCAACCACTGCTGATATATTTACTTGCTGTTTAAGCAATTCAAGTATACATGATACATTAAATATCTTACACACATCTGCATACAGCATTAAATAAAATAAATATTATTCAGTTTCAGTACAATGAATTGCTGACTGTTCAGCTATATTTTACTTATATTTTTTTTTTTCAGTTTATGTTATTATATGTCTATTGTTACATCATTTCATCTATACTATAATGCTTATTAATTAGGTATGTAACAATTACTAAAAGTACTAAAAGAAAGCAAATATTAAAGGGTTGACCATCTGGAAATATTTTTATAAATTCATGTTCTAAGAAATTTCCTCTAATTTTGATTTTTCAAGTTCATTGAATTTTCTAAACTCCAATTTCTCACAAATTTAAATATTCCCTGCATCCAATTCATCACAAATTTAAATATTCATTGCATTCACTGCAGAGTATTCCATTTTCGTTTGCAAAGTCTCGCACTTTTTCTTTTAAGTTTTAATTCGCTATTAATGTATACATAATGTAAAAACATTATTTATTGAATGAAAATTTTTAAAAATACCTGTATAATTTTTGAACCTGGGATAGCTGTGAGAAGAGCCCAGAAAGTTGGGTAATTACTATTAGAAGATGAGGAGAAAAAAAAAGTGTACTCAAAACTTGCACCTTATTCACAGTTTCCAAACAAAACTTCAACAGTGACACACATACACACCAATACACACTCGCGTGCACACATAGATACACATACACACAAATGAAAGCAATAAGCGTGTGTGTGTGCTGTTCACTGACAAAACTTCATGCTGCATTGCTTTTGTGAAATTTTATCAGTGAGCATGTTGCAGTTTCAAAGCGATGGAAATATTTTAGCACAAATGAAGTTTTAATGTTGAAGTGAAACTAAGAGGTTTTGTGTGTTCTTGAATGGTTTACAAACATCTTCCATGCTGCAATTGGTTTTGTTTTAGCATACGATCTTAGATCAAGTCATTTTGCTATGCAAGTACATCTCCGTAATTTTTTGAAATCACTGGATAAATGCCAGCAATGACTTTCTCAGGCTCTGAAATATTTTAATTTCTAAACAGAAACAATCGGGGTCAGGGAGAGGGGTTACAAAAAATTCATAATTTCTCAAATTTTCTTTTTTATAGCATATAAATGTATTTATGGAGAAAAAATATTGAAAAACATCAATACATGTGAGAGTAATAAAGAAACAAAGAGGGTTGTCTTTGGATGTGCTAGAAGCAACAGCCAAATTGCTCTTAAATCACTTTTCCCTCTGAAAATATTAACAATTAAAAAAATTTTTTTTACCGAAAATGCTCTTCCCATGGGTTTGAAGAACAAAAAGAAAAATTGGCCAAAATAGGTCCAGAGTGAGATGGTGAGGGAGGGGGCTGTAAAAAAAAGAGTTTTCAAAACTTTTTTCATACAAAGATGCCCTGCCTCAACCCCATCATTTCAAAGGCTGTGGTTTAAAAAAAAAATAGGGAAAGTCCCACCAAAATTTTCCCCACAAATTTCTTTATAATCGTAATCTATGCTGTTTGAAGGGGATTTCTGTAAATTTTTATTAAAAGATACCCATCTCCCTGAAAGTTATGAAGGAAAAAAGTCAGATTGTGTGAATTTTCTGAAACTCTTCTCTCCACCCCTTCACACAAATTCTTTCCCATAAATCCCTATATACTCTGAAGCCACAACATCTAAGCAGTATTTGTACAAAGTTTTGTTAAAAAGTATCCATTTTTCTGGATGTTATGAGGCAACAAAGTCAGGGGCACATATACATCTGTAGTAATGCCCTTTAATTAATACGATTTATTCATTTCATGTTTATTTCATTCATTGTTTGCAGTGTTCTCTTGTTCTCTCTCTCTCTCACACACACACACTGCAAAGCTTACAGATGGGCGTCTGAATTGAAATCTCTGTGTTGCTTTGACGGGAAGGTAAAACTTGACAAACTGCTTCTCCCTCTGTTGTTGGACAACCTTGATCTTTGTTTAAAAAAGAGAGATTATGACTGTGATAAAGTAATGAAAGCAATATTTACTAAGTAAGTGAGCACTATTATACAAAGAGATAATTAGACGTAAAATATAACAATTATTAGAAATGGGAATCAAATGTGAAAATATTATCATGTGGCTAGCAGAAAACCACTCGGAGGGCGGTCTTTCTGCTAATCCTAACGTCTATTTTAAGAGATGCCAATGTAGCCATTGACAAAAATTAAAGAGAACATTCCTTAAAACATTAATTATACTTTAAATCCATAGCAGTTTTATTTTTGTTTTTTCTAATATGGAAATATCTTAAACTTCTCAGATGATTTTTATTAGTTTTGTTTGCATTGTTCATATTTCTTTATTTGTATTTTTTGCTTTGGTTTTAAAACTTGGCTGGAAAAATGGGTTGGCTAAAAATACCCTTGAGGTATGAAGCAACTAACAGCAGATGATTCTCTACAACTTACAATGGCTGTTAACTGGACTTCTTTGGTCTTCATTTCGTGGAGGCCTCTTTTACAAGCAGTCATTTTAAATTCAAAGCATTTTAATTTTCTTGCAACAGATGAAGCAGAAAATCTATTTCTAGAGATTTTTAGATTAAATTTTGAAAATATTAACTGAAAAAGATCTTAAGAAATATTTCACATTACCCTTTAAATATAGCATTTTAAGAATATTTTCAATGTCATCAGTTGAGAATATATTCTTCCTCAGGTTACCTAGATACATTTTGGGGGTTATTTTTTGTTTTTTATATTTTGTAAAATAGAAATTTGATTATCATAAAATATATCTAAGTAAAAATCATAAAATTTATTTCTAAATTACTATTGATTTTAAGATTATCTCAATATGAATCTTAAATGTTCTTTTTGTTTTATATTTGAATGGATTGTATATAGGTCAGATTTTTTTAGTACAGATCATGTGACTTGTTTACTCTTATAATCAAAACACTGTATACAGTGTTTTGATAATGTCTGCTTTCCATACTGGCATGGGTTGGATGGATCATTATGGTCAGTCAACATGCCTTCAGAAGTACTGCTCACCTAGATGGGCCATGAAACCTCATCTCACTCACATTTAATTTTTTATGAGGTTTCTACAGTCTGATGCCCTTCTTAACACCAACCACTTTACAAAGTCTATTGGGTAATTTTTTTTCATAGCACCAGCACTAGAGAGGTGTTATGTCCTCAACAAAACTAAAAAGCTCTCAACACCCTCATGCTTTATAGGGAGTTCTAAGTGTATTTTTCACGACACAACATTAAAGAGATAGCCACGTCCTCAATGCATCTAAAATAAAAGTACTGTGTACAGAAACAAGTTGTCACCATCATCATCACCATCATTGATTTCTCAACCCCTTGTCTCTGCCACTCTCTTCACAGTGAGAGTTACGAGTGATAGAGGCTTGACATATGTGTGTATCTATAATTATACATATATACTGTAGTTAAATTTTTCATGTTAATTTAATTCCTCTCTTGAGACGAGATGATTTTATAAAATTCTAACAGTGATTATTAGTGTACTTCAGTTATACTTATCTGGCAGGATAATGTAGTCAAAGCAGGTAAACTAAAAGTCTAGTCTATCATTATACAAATGGTTAATAGCAGTAGAGTGGCAGAATTATTAGAGTGCCAGATGAAGTACCTTGTGGTATTTAGTTGTGGTCCTTATTCTATGTTCAAATCCAGCTCAGGTAATTTTTGCCTTTCATTCGTCTAGAGATGATAATATAAAGTTCCAAGTTTTTCACAAAACCTTGGTAGAATCCACTTCTATTAGCAAGGAATCAAAAGACCTTAAAACAATGATAATATATACTATTCTTTGTTTCTTTCTTGCCACCACCCCCACCCCACCTCTCTCATTATTCATACTTATAACATAATTTCTTCTGTCATGGCCCAAACGATTTATAACTGACTTTTACTTCTTAGTAAATATATATACTTGAAAAAAAGTTTACTTTGAATTCAGATACTTTAGTATACTATAACTGATAATGAAAAAGTTGGTTACAACACTTGAATGAGAAGATAGATATTAAATAAATTGTTGATTTCTTTTTGGGAAAGCTCCTTTAATATTGAAATTAATTGATTCATCTTTAGCTATCACATCTAAATCACTTATGACCTACACTTAGTGACTCATTCATTCACCTATCATTATATCAATTGGTTTAAAAAAAAGAAATTTATTCAGTTACAATATTTCAAGGAGAAAGCTTAGTGGTTTAATGGTATAGTGCTGATCATCATCATCATCATCATCATCATCATCATCATCATCATCATCATCATCATCATCATCATCATCATTTAACATTCATTGTCCATGCTGGCATGGGTTGGATGGTTTGACCAGGGCTAGCAAGCTGGAAGGCTCCTACTTCGAAATGTTTTGTTGCCTTTTCTGTATTTCCTTTAAATATATTTTTTCCAGGCAATAATTTATTGAAGTCAATTTTATTTTTCGCATGAACATTAACTCTGCTGGAGACTTTCCTGAACTGGTATTCAGATTGGGTGCTACTCCATATACCTTGAAGAATTTCATCAGTACTTCATCATTTCCTGTATCATTCCTTGCTTTTTTTAACACTCACTTGAACATATCAACGAATCTTTCTATCTGCCCGTTTCACCTCGGATGGTAGTGTGGGGTAAAAATATGCTTTATTGCATGTATTTTGCAGAAATTTTTGAATTCACTACCTGTAAGTTGTATTCCATTATCTGATACCAATGTGTCTAGCACACCGTATTGGGCAAATAATTCATACAGGAACTTTATTGTTGTCTTTGTGGTTAGTTTATTGCACCTGCATACCTCTGGCTACTTTGTACCACTATCAACAACAATTAGATAGTATGCACCATTTCACTGGTCCAGCATAGTCAATATGTACCCTGGGCCACAACCTATCCATCTCAGGCCATGATTCGTATTTCAGTGGTGGTGCTTTGGCTGCTAGCGTACAACCTCTACATGCTTTTACACAATTTTTAATGTCCCAGTCCATTGTTGGCCAATATACATAGCTCCTTTCATTCTCAACATTCCCAGATGCAATACTCGTTTCTTATTTCTTTATTGCCCAAAAGGAGCTAAATATAGAGGGGACAAACAAGGACAAAGGGATTAAGTTGATAAGATCGACCCCAGTGTGTAACTGGTACTTAATTTATCGACCCCGAAAGGACGAAAGGCAAAGTCGACCTCGGCGGAATTTGAACTCAGAACGTAACGGCAGACGAAATACCGCTAAGCATTTCGCCCAGCATGCTAACGATTCTGCCAGCTCGCCACCTTAGTTTCTCGTTTCTGTAGTGCAGTTGGTACTGCCACTGTTTTCACATACATTAAAACATTGTCACATAGTGAAAAATTATGAATTTGTATTTTTATTTTGCTTATTTTTCAACATTTGTTTCATTCTTGTAACCCTCTGCGGATTTCATTTTTATATCATGTGCTGCCACTGACAGTTCATGAAAAACATTACACATAACGTTTTTAATTACTCTTTTCTTCAATTCACCTGTTGAGTTCTTTTCACTGGTGGAGCAGCCATTTAATTTTTTACAGTACCGGCTTAATGGGAGATCCCATTTCTTCCACATGTCAATGTTAATGATTGAAATGTCACTACCAGTATCCAGTTGTAATTTAATATTTACTCCGTTTACTTTTATGTGTACAAATTTCCTTATTTGGGAGTCAATTTTACTTGCTGCTGAGAGCCCTTTAGAATTTTTTACATTTGACCTTCATAATTTTGTTCTGCAGTAAGAATTTTTGAATACTGTAACATTTTTAGCTTTTAAAAGGACTATCTTTTCCGAAATGTAGGCCTCCACATCTGTAAGATGGATTAGGACCTAGCAATTTTCTTTGGTTATACTTTCTTGATCGACATATCTGTATTTTTGCAAAATCCTTTTCTTGAATTTTTCTTACATTGTGTTTCAGTTTTACCATCCCTTGACACTCTTCTGCAACAGTCTGCAGGATTAAATTTTGGTTTGTTAGTTCAAGTTTTGAAAGAATTCTTACTTGTATTTCTGTATCTTCATTTGTTGTAAGGTCTCGTACAAAAGTGAGGCACTTAAACATCTCAGGAATTAGTTTCTTCTGTTTAAAACTTTCACACAAACTGTTCCTGCATATGTAATAAAGTCACCATCCTCTTTTTTAGTTAAATTTTAACACTCCATTCAAGTGTTAAATAGAAAAGCTTTATCACCGAACATGTTAGACAATAATTTCATTGTTTCCTGAAAACAAATTTCACTGGACTGTTTGGGCAATATGAAATTACAGTATCGTTCATGCTCAGACAGAGCTAATTTACGTAATAATAACCTTACTTTTTCTTCATCCAGCCATGTCTTGAAATCTTCCTTTAAAATCTCTTCATACCTCAGTAGTATGCAAAAGTTATATTCTCCTCTGGGTTAAAACTGAATTCTATTATGGAGCTTGATACACCATCTGGCAAAAATAAACTTACCGCATTTTCAGACACCTTTGCATATAACTCCAATAATTGTTGTTATTGTAGTTGTTGCTGTACTAGTTGCTTCTGCAACTCCTGTTATTGTTCTTGTTGCTTTTGCTACTGTATTATAGAAGCTAATCGGTCTTCCATAATTTAGCAAGTTGTATCATGAACAAATTGTTAAATAACCTATGTGAGCTTCGGAACCCTCATCACCAAATGTTGTATCCTCCATCTCCATCTCCAAATGTCATGGTACCATCACGATATTGTGATGGATGGTTTAGATACATTGTAACCAGTGTTGTAACAGTAAACAAGATAATGATGCAGCTGTAATAACAACATAACGATCCAACAATCTCTTCACGGACCAACAATCAATATTCCAAATGAACTAATCAACCAACACCTTCTGACTTCATTGCAAACTCAACTCAAACTAACACACAAATTTTACTCCAACCGTTACTATTTACAATTGCCCGGTCCGGTCTATTTCTCACAAGGAGGTGTCATGACTCTCATCACAACACTTATACACCATGGTAACCAGGTAAGGCTCTGGCCTTATGAGTCCTAGGGATCACAACAAACCTAAATGGGTTTCATGATGTTAAGCTCTCCATATAAATCTTGGCATTTCATTACATGCAAACTAAAAATATAAATCGGTGTGCTGATTTTGTCAGTTGCTTTTTAGCATTCACTTTGTTTTAACCCTTTGATGCCATACTTCTAATGAAATACACAGCAGTTGTTTCAATTAATTTTGAAAACAATGAAACATTTAGTAAAATAACTTTGCCATTATTAGAATGGCAGAAATGTAAGCACATCAGGTGAAATACTGAGCAGTATTTTGTCTGTCTTGATGTTCTAAGTTCAAATTCCACCAAGGTCGACTTTGCTTTTCATCCTTTCATGGTTGATAAATTAAGTACCAGTTGCGTACTGGTTTGATCTAATCAACCAAAAATTCTGGGCCCTGTGCCTAGAGTAGAAAAGATTATTAGAAATTTTAATGGCAGGTTTGGATTTAGATCAGTTTAAAGCAAGAAATTGATATCATTGAACTAGAGCAGTCTCAGACATGTTGGTGTCAAAAGATAATCAACTGCAATAACTTTGTTTCGTTGTTTTTTTTTCCCCCTTGGAATACCACTTTAATATTAATTATTTTGATATATTTTCCTTAGTTGCACCAAACTCTGAAAGGCATTGGTGCAATCTCGAGACTATAATTTCATTAAATATATTTGCACCAAACCCTCGTATGTATTTTGACTACTTTCCATTTTACAAAATTTTCTTAAATTCTTTAAAACTCAAATTAAATAGAATTTCTCACTTATCACTGTTATTTACTTTTCCAATTATACCTTAGTGTGATATAAAAGAAAAGAAATAAGTTGTAAACAAAAGCAACAGTTAAGCTTCATTTAAAAAATCTGACATGATTAATTCTAAATAAGTTGAAAATTCAATTTATATTTTTAAATGTTTTTGTTTTTTACTTCTTTTGTTTGAGAATGAATGATGAAGCAACCACTTCCTTTCTCAGTTTCTGTCTTTTGTGGTTTTCCCTTGAAAAGAACTGGGCGGAGTCATAATAGAGGAGTCTTTAACTTTGTTTTCTCTTATTCATGACAGCTATTGATTGTATGCTTCCAGCCAAATATGTCTCTCTTTCCTCCGCACCATTACCTTTTTGTTTGTTTCTTTTTATTTTTACTCTCCTTTTCCCCTCTCTCTTCTCTTATACACATGTTGTCAATTCTCTTGGTAAAATATGCTGGATGTAGTCATGTAAGAAAAATTACTAACTATTGTTTCTTGTCGAAAAATATATCTTAAATATAATGTATTTGGTGTTCTCTTCTGAAGAAATTACAACAGTCACTACCATTGGAAAACTGATAATTTTTTCATTGACTTTATTATCTCTAAAGTTGTTTTCTATTTTTTAATTGACCAATATCTTTGAAATTGCATCTTTTATTTTCAGTTAGTTCAATTACTCTTCATCATTTCTGTTATATTTTTACCAGTTTACTCTCACTATTTTGATGTAAACTTAATACCTTGAACTTGTGGTTGAGTTAGAATTTAAATTATAAGGATAGAAGCAACAGTCAGCACTTAGTTTCAAATTGATATTTTCCATTTTTAAAATTTTTTTATGTGTTTTAGTTTTCAGTGTAGCCATGCTGGAGCACTGCCTTGATGAGTTTAGTTAAAGAAATCAATGCTTGGGCTTTTTATTTTTGGTTTTGAAGGTTGGTACTTATTCTGTTGGGGTTCTTTTGCCAAATTTCTAAGTTATCAGGGGCATAAACAAACCAAATGGTGAGTAGGGAGACAAACACTAATGCAAAAATGTACACTCACACACATATAATATATATGATGGGCTTCCTTACAGTTTCTATCTACCAAATTCACTCACAATGCATTGGCCATGCTGGGGCTCTAATAGAAGACATTTACCTAAGGTGCTGTGCAGTGGAACTGAACCTGAAACCACATGGTTACAAAGCAGACTTCTTAACCACATAACCATACCTGTGCCTATACTGGTAATATTAATCTTCAAATACAAAATGAACTTTGAGTAGAAATATTGATTTCTGTTGGGGATATGTAGATGTAATTAGATGCTAACAACAATCTGTTACTATGAGAAAAAAATATTTATCAGTACGATATATTAACCATGTCCCAAAGTTTTCCTTCCTATTGGTTTGGCTTGGAGGAAAGGGCTGTATCCACAGCTTTCAGGAACCCTCTGAGACTGGTGATATCAATGTAGCTGGTATCTCATTTGAATGGCTGCCGATTGACAGCTTCAGGAAAAACATAGGTAGGAGTAGGGAATTCCAGAGGAGAAAGGACTGGTTGAAAAGTTTATGTGAGACCTAATGGGTGGACACATTTCATGTGAGGAGAGGAAGTGATACAAACAAATCAGGTGTACCTAGTTGGAAATGATACAAGACTAGATAGCTTCAAGGTCTAGAGACCATTGCAGTAGCAAACTCAAGAGCTGCTTCAGTTGGCTCAGATTCTAGCTATATCAGTACTACCAAATTCACTTACAAGCCATTGGTTGGCTGGTGGAAGCTATAGTAGAGACACTTGTCCAAGGAAGGTGCCGCACAATATGGCTGAATCCAAAACCATGTGGTTGCAAACCAAACTTCTAAACCATACAGCCCCACCTGTATAATAGAAGGTTTTGCATAGAGATATAATATATGTTTGACAGGGTGTATAGCAACAACTCGATGGTGTCCATTATTTTCTTTTCTTGCAATAATTGTAAGCATTCACCACTTACAGTTTCGAGAAATAAATAACTCTCACCATTGGTACCAATGCAATTTTCTGACTGGAATTTTTTTCTTTTGCACTTCATTTTTCTTTTCCTTTCCATTTTTTTTGTTTGTTTTTTTTTCTTCTTCCCAAGTTTCATAAGAGATTATTAACTTTCACATTCTACTTTCTTAATACTAAGTTTTTGAAAAAGATTCCCAAAAGCTTTATTTTGTGTTCCTGCTTTGGATCACTGCTCACGAAATTTGTAATTCTCTCTTTCCATCTCTCTCTCTCTCTTTCTCTCTCTCTCTCTCTCTCTCTCTCTCTCTCTCTCTCTCTCTCTCTCTCTCTTTCTCACTCTCTCTCCCTTTTTCCTTTTCTCCCTCTCTCCCTCTTTCTCACTCTCTATGCAGCCAGCTTTTGACATCGTATTAATATCCTTTAAATTACTCTGAATAATGTTGTCAAGTTGTGAATATATTGAGCAAATATCAAAGACTCTTGACTTGATATTACCATTTCCCCATACACTAAGTGGGACACATTATAACAGCTGTGGTAATGATTTTTATTTTGTTTGTCTTATTTATTTACATAATTTTTTATTTTCTATACAGACAGCTTTAGTTAACTGACTGGAATCCAACTCACAAATTTTCCTTTTTCAGTACCAACTGAAAGATCAATAATATGAACCACAAACATCACAAACAGAATTTTGGTGAATTTTCTGTTTTAATTGCACACCTCTAAGCTGTTGCATTTTACAAAATAAATAATTAAATAAATAAATAGATAAATGAATTCAAAACACTCAGATCAGCTGTATTCTAGGGTTAATTATCAGAGAGATGAATAAAATTAATAAAATGGTAATTTAGCTCTAAAATACTGCTTTCAGTGTTTTGATGTTTGACTCCTTTCTGACATAACCAAGAAAATATTTCAAATCTGAGGACTGCAAACCTTCAACTTATGTTTTTATGGATACAGGGGTAAGCATAGCCAGATGAACAAGAAGTTTCTTTCGCAATTAGCTGGTTTTTATGTTTGATCCTACTGCAGGGCAGGCACTTTTTGCAGGTGTCTTATACTGTAAATGTAGCCTCAGGTCGACCAATGCTTTCGGTAGAATTTGGTATATGGAAACTGTGCAGAAGCTTGTTGTGTCTGTGTGTGTGTATGTCTGTGTCTGTGCATGCATGTATGTGTGTGTGTGTGTGTGTGTTTACCAATACTTTCACTAGAATTTGGTTGATTGGAACAGTAGATAAGCTTGTCATTGTGTGTGTTTGTCTATGTGTGTGTGTGTATGTTTGTGGGATTACCTTAGGTTTCCTGTCCATAAAGGGTTTAGCTTTATGGTGTATCATCAGATCTCAAAAACCTGTTGGCCCATGACTTATTAAAAATGGAGCCCATAAAGCTAAACCTTTTATGGATGGGAAACCTAAGGTAATCCCATAAACCAGCCTTCCCCATTTTTAATATATACTGCTCTACATCTTAGAGTGTGGTGTGCTTCTTCTTCCAGATTTAAGCCCTTTACAAACAATTATATATGTCCAACCCATGCCTGCATGGCAGGTAGACATTAAATGATGTGTGTGTATATATATATATATATATATATATATATATATATATTTGAAAAAAGAAAAAAGAACTTACTAGATCTATGAACTAAAACTTATATTATCAAAAAAAAAAAAAAGTAACAAATTAAACTGATTAGAACTACCAGCGAAGTCATTCTTTTTCTTTTTTTTCAGATATATGCAACTGTACCAAACATTTCATGTATTTTCCAATACACAGACACACACACACACACACACACACATATAGTATATATACACGAATGTGCATGTGTATACATGCATATACATATATATACACACATGTATGTTTGCTTGTATGTATGTATTTTATGAACACATATTTATCTATATCCACATGCAGACACACATATATACATATTCATCCATGTGTTTTATTAAAATGCAACTATGTTTCAGTTAATCTTTTTTTATTAAAGATTTTTTGTCTTAGTGATTTAGCCACCCACAATACCAGCGAACTTATTAAAAGAACTACTCATGACATAGTCAACTTAAATGCCATTTTGATACCCACTGGTTAACTTATATAAATAAGCAGATGGAGTAACCATGGACACTCACTTAGGACCTATGCTTGTGGCATTGTATTTACAATAGAGAACAGATTATTACAAAAACACGAACACATAATATACTCCAGATATGTATATAAACATATTAGTTGTATTAGATACTTAAAAATATGTTGGGAAACTAAAGGACATTTAGAGAACAACACTTCTAAAAATATTTGACATGCAGAACAATACCAATATGACTCCTTTTTTAGACATAGGCATACAATTCAAGAAAAACTAATGCATTACATTCATATACACCAAAGGATCAAACAAATGCTTATATAGTGAATGCCCATACAATTATGCCAATGGTAAAATCACTACTTAGAAAAGCATTCTTGTCCACAAGCAAAGTGCTAGAGAGAGAAATCCAGAATAAAGCAAATATTAACAATAGATATGCCAATAGACTAAGTTGACTGAACTATATATGAATACAGAAACAAATACAACAAATACATCAGAAAGTATACCCATTAAAAGCACACAAATCACACATAAAATTTGTTAATGTGAATCAAATGCATATCATTTATCAAACAGATGAACATATACTCAAAGGCCTCATAAAATGAAGCACAAAATATATCATGTCAAACTATAAATTATAACTAATAATATGTTACGAAAGCGCCAAAGCCAGAAAACTCCTCATCAGTAACACATCACAAGCATATAAGTCTGAGAATAAGCTATGAATAATCAACATAATCTACAAATTTGATTGGAAAAGTGGAAGTTGTAAACTTTATTACTCCAGTAGTTATACTGGACATACTAGTACAATACTCTTTATAACAAAGAGCAAACAACTTATACCACATACTAAAAAAACAAAGATAGTAAGATACTAGTGATAGTACATACATGCTATGAAACAATTCCTCGCAAAAATAAACAAGTAATTATGGAAGTGATACTAATATCACAACACAATACAAAAATAAATGCGCAAACAACACAGCAAAAAATTAACATATGACTGCTGGCATAAAAGCCTGACAGTCAAAATTTTGGGCAGAAAAGTCTACATGAATTTGACTTCTATAAAAGAGGCAATTCTGAAGCCAAATATGTTTCATATCCTGATGATGATACAGTGAAAGTCTAGAAACATTAATTATGGCTCTAGGAATTGTTTTCTTCTAAACAAACTACAAAAATTATGCAGATGTAGAAAAAAATCATTAATAAAGCTGAAACAGTTGTGTTTTTCATTCAGCATATATAAAAGAAAAGGCTGGTTCTCACATGCTACCATATACACATACATTATCACACACACCCATGCTATCATACATGCACACACCCACACATTCACACAGATTCCAAGCTTTCTTTACACTCTCCTGTCTTAGAAAGCACTTTCTCATTGTCCATCTACTTCCAGTTGTTCCAAAATGTAACTACATGTGGATTGTTGGCAATTTATTTTCCTTCTGTCTTCCTTTTCTTTTGGATTTTCCTCTGTCTCCTGTTTCTGAAGAAGAGCTTTGATTGAAACATAAAACGCCCTTTCTTTCCTTCCCTGAGTGTCTCATTAACACTATGCTGCATGTACCACATCCTTGCATTGTTGTTTTTTTCTTGTCTTTTTTTCTCCGTTTTTTTTTTTATTAACTTTATATATGTTGGTGTGTGTGTTTGTGTGATGATAATGGCAATCCACTTGTTACAGGGGAAGACTATCACTGACCACTAAGAACACAATGCACTTGGCTCTGCCGGTGACTAATGAGTCCAACTCTTGATAGACATACATGTCTGCAGATACTGCAGATGAAACTACCCACCATTCACTACACTAGAAATAGATTTTCAAGAATCTCGCTTAACTTCAGTATGTAAAATGTGTTTCTTCAAAAATATCCACTCCTCCTGCACTTGTTCCCTCAATTGGTAGTGATGACAATCATTGCTTGCCCAATTGATCTTCCATATCTCACATGTGTGTGTGTGTTTGTGCGTGCACGCACACATTCATATAAACATACATACATGTATATAAATATACAAGCATATATAAACATACGCACACATACATTCATATAAACATACATACACGTATATATGCATGTATGCATGCATGTGTGTATGTATAATTTCAGGGCTGTACTTATTTAGCAAATGAATTGATCTGAGAGCTTGTGTTAAAACTAAAGCAGTCTCATCGTAGAAGACTCATTTTAGCCATTTAAAAGCAAACAGAAACTGTTAAATTCACTTTGCATTTATTTCTTGAGGTGTCAAAATTTTTCATTGCATGACTGCAACTTGGTCCCTGACACTGCAGAACTGTGTCAGTGACCAGTCATGCAATGAAAATTCCGACACATCGAGAAAGTCGGTTTTAACAGCTTTTGTGTGTTTTTAGATTATATTGAGACATCACACACATACATATGCATACACAAGTCTTTCACATTGTTTATTCACTCATTTGATTTTAATCTCTCTTCCTAGCTACTGAATGGCTACAGTTTATTGGGCAGAAGTAGTATTGACATGTACTTGTATATTTATGTGTCGTAATCAAATCATGAAGAAAATTAGATTTCTTGTATGTCTTTCTCTGTGTGTGATTTTTGTTGTTGCTGGTTTTCTTTGAGATGGTAGTAGGCAATGTCCATAACTTTTGCAATTCCTCCCTGACCATTGAAATTGATGTGAGTTTTGCCCAACCCAAACATCTACCTAGATAGTGTCTATAGAAAAAAAAAATGCATAGCTCTAGAATGAAGAGACTGTTAAAAGCAATTGAAGATCAGATTGTGGGTGTTAAAGGAAGTTGTATAAGATGTACCACTCAAAATAAGCTTCAATGAAAACCACTAATGACCAGGATAATTAAATGCATATGCAAAGAAGTGAAATGTGCTCAGCACAAACTTGATTTCAGAGAAATTTGTTGTAACATTATCATCATCATCATCATCATCATCTTCATGTACAATGTGTATTTGTGAGGTTGTATACTATCTTATTTGTTATCAGGCAATGATTTATGACCATGCTGGAGCACCATATGTTACATCTTTAAAAATTAAGATTCCTTCATAGACTGAGATTTATTTAAGAGTGGATTTGTGTAATGTTGGCTATTTTGTGAAGTTGCATTGATTTTTTTTTTTTGTGAAATTGCATTGAATTTTTTTTCTGTAATAGCTTTCTAAAATTTATTGAAGTGAAAAATTTTAAAGTAACTAAAATATTATTATCGAAAATTTGGACAGAGGAAAGCATAACTGAACTAATGTAGTTAGCTTGTGGTATGAAGCTTATTTTTATATTTGGTCTGATTGTAGATTGGTAAAAAGATCTAGATCTGCAATAAATGTTTTAGACATTGTTGTGATTAGTTGGACCTAAGTTGGCATTATGTACCCAATGTCATCTTCCATTTTTTTTTTTTTTTTAATTGTAGTGTGTGTGATTTGAGGGTCATTTGGCAGCTAATCTTGCAGGTTGAGCAAATATGTGCCAGTTCCTTCAATAGATGTTATTTTATGTGATTAAATTTTGATTTTCTTTTACTTTTTCCCCTTTCTTTTCTTTTTTGTATGAATATGTGCTGCTAAAATTTGGGTGCATCTAATATGCCCATGCATATTTTACGCTATCAAATATAGTAAGTAATTGGCAATTCTTTTTATTATTTCTCTGCATTGTAACCAAGATCAAAACATCTTTGAAATGGCACAGTCCACCTAGCTACAGCACGCTGCTCTGAGTGGTGAGAACACTCAAATTGTTAAGTATTTCATTAGCATGCAGTGTTGAATTCAAATTTATTTCTTCAATATGAAGAAGTAGCAGCCCTAATGCTTGACCTCCAAGGTAGATTTATCCAAACTTCTCAGTCTGTTTTGCTATTGGATCCAAATCTGGTTTTGATTTTTAGCTGTGTATGATAGCTGATGGATTACTCAACCACTTGACATACCCAACAAAGGGGTTGCTATATAGTTACTCAACCTATTAGAAATAGCAACTAAACTTCCCTCAGTTCACTATCTTTTTTTGATAGAAGGATACATTAGTTAATGTAGTCTCAGATATACTAATCTCTAAAAAATAAAGACAAGATGATCATGGCTTGAACACCATTAATCATTGGTCTGCTCAATCAGAGTTGAGCTGACATGGGGCTAAACTATTACAACAACAACAGCATCTACTAAATTCACTCACAAGGTATTGATTGGCATGGAGCTATAGTAGAAGACACTTGCTAAAGTACTGCATAGTAGAACTGAACTGAAAACAACATGGTTGCAAAGAAAGCTTTTTAACCACACAACTAAGCCTGTATCTATAAAAGAAAAAAAATGTTTTTATCAGTTAACCAGAAGGGTACTGCTTGTTACCTATTTTCCTGGTTTCCAAGACGATAGGAGGAATGGAGTAAACTATTTTTAGATAGAAATATTCTTTACAATTGACTGGATTCTGCTAATATCACCCTCAGAGCAGGTGGTTGTGTTTAATAGGGCAACAAGTTATGTCCACCTTGTACTGTTCACCCAAAAGGTTCCCACAGTTTTCATCGATACAGTTTTGTTCATTAGGTTCAGATTAACTCATGGCTATAAGAGAAAAATTTATCAATATGCTACATAATATATTTGAACCACAGCCATGGCATCACCCATAATGAAATAGATTAAACAACAAATTAATTGTTGAGGCTTAAACTTCATTAACATGAATTTGAGACAGTAATAAGCAGCAGACTCATCAGTGAGCTTCTTGCTCTTTTGTTTTCTGTATCAAATTTATAACTATGATGCCTAATATCATTTAGTTCAAAGCAACTTTGTGGGCTTTTGTTTCTTAATCTTAATTTAAATACAACAAGCATTATAGAAGGGTGTTCTTGAAGATTATTATTATTATTATTTTACTTCTCAGAGCTCTTGGTCTTACTAGCTCTGGTTGATTCTATGAGAGCAGACAACAACCTTTTGTCAGAGGTCTCACGGAGTCTCTTTTCACAAATTCTAAGCTTTGGTATTTGGATGTTAACTTATCGTGGAAGACACTCAACACCCAAGCACTAATCTCTTTACCCATCACTATGTTCTGAGCTCAAATTCCGCTGAGGTCGACTTTGCCTTTCATCCTTTTGGGGTTGATAAATTAAGTACCAGTTGAGTACTGGGGGGGTCATTGTAATGGACTACCCCTCCCCTACATTTCTGGCCTTGTGCCGATAGTAGAAAGGATTATTATTATTATTATTATTATTATTATTATTATTATTATTATCTTGCATACTTAGCTTGTTACTGAAAGTGTCATTAATGTACTAGCTTTGACTTCCTGTGAACTAAGGTGGCATGTTCTTTTTAAGTCTTGATGACTTTGCAAGGACTCCTTGCACTGTCAAGTAAAGATGTTTTCTGAATGTGCTCTATTTTCATTTTTAGTTCTATCTTTTCCAACCACTTTTAAATTTCTTTGCCTATCATAGTTAGAGCACCAACAATTATTGGCACAATACTTACCTTTTCTATTGACTATAGTTTTTTTTAATTTCTCTTTTCAGTGCTTCATATCTCTTATGTTTTCTTTTTTCTTTTCAACAATTCTGCTGTCCCTAGGGCACATATTGTCTATTATCAGGCTCAATTTTTCTCTGTTGTCTACCAGCACAATATCAGGTTTTTTAATGTTCAGTTCCATAATCACTTTGGATCATGTAGTTTCAAAGTTTCTTTGCTGTAATTTTGTATCACACTCTTACAATTTTCTTGCCTTTACCAATATCAATTTGTTACTGGCTTCCCAGTGAACTATTTATTCTGGTAACATTGTCATGCCTTATTTTGTATTCTCTCTGAGCCAATTTGCTGCATTTGCTTAAAATATGTCATTCTGTTTCCAGTTTCACCATACATTCTGTATTTATTAGATTCTGTAGAATGATCAATTCTATGCTTGTCCTCTACACTTGTTCCTATGCTGCACATATCAATGTCTCTATTTCAAGTTTCAGATCACCGTTTTGTAATTATATATTCATCTTTATCTGAGTCTGTGTCCTTTGGTATCCTTCTCAAAAACTGTCCAGGCATTTTCTTATCTTTCCAGTTGTTTCCCATCTTAGTTTCTGTCTTTATTTTGTATTTCATTTTGTCCTGACTGCTCTCTGTAGTAGCCCTGCCTTTACTGCAGCATTTGTTAGTGACTCTTCAAAGAAAACAATAAATAGTTTCAAGAATTTATGAATTAACCACTTAAAGTTAATTTATGTGTTTAGTGGGGAAGGACCACTATACTCGAAATTATATTGAATATTGTGAGTTTGGATGTGCAAGTGAATAACTTGTGCTATAGTTACTTTAATTATAAGGATCTTCTGGGAACTTATTGCTCAACTAGAATTTTTCAAAGCCACCTACAACTTTGTCAGTTTGATGAATCAAACCAAGGGTCTCCTTTGATTATTCCCTGGAAAGAGGCACTTGATTCAAGATTATAGCAAGTGACTGTAGTAGACCATAAAGATTATGGTCTTATTGAAATTAATACACTAAGTATCGATAGCCCATGACTAATTAAGTCTATTGTGCCAAAATTATAAGGCCAGAGTTAAATTACTAGAAAATGTGTATCCTCTATTTTATCAAAAATACCTTTTTCATCTTATTTTAATTAGTGAATCTCATAACCTGCTACTTCATATTTTTCAACTAGTAGTTTGTGAAGTTATGAAAAAAATGATGGATATGTTAAACACAGCATATCACTACATATTCCAAATAGTTTGTCTACAACTATATTTATTCTGTTTAATATAGTGTTTTGGCTTTTGTTTTACTTTTTTTTAACATTTCCTGATTTGTTAAGCTTTTCCTGCCTTTTGCATCTTTTTTGTTTTTGTTTTTTGTTTTTCATATTTGTTTTCTTTAAACACATTTTCTGCTTCCTCCTCCTCCTCCTCCTTTTTGCTTGTACATCTCAGTCTATTTCAAATTTGCATTTTATTTGTTTAATACAGTGCTTATGTAAACTTACTCTCCCATACTTCCTTCTACTTAAAATACTTAAAGTTGATTGGAGATAAATTAAGCTTTTCTTTTTTTTATATTCTCTTCCTTAATTTAAACTTATACCTTTTTCTATGACTAATTCAAACAGATTATTTGTTTATTGATCCAAGGTAAAGGTAAAGTTAATTTTGATAAATCTTAATTGTAACACCACAAGACTTTTAAGTAGTATTAAGCAGCTATCTTACCAATTCGGTTGTTTCTCATGAAAATTGCATTGTGCAAATCTTCTATTTTCTTGTTCTCTGCTCTCATTTCTTCTTAACTTTGGTTGTTTCTCATGAAAATTGCATTGTGCATATCTTCTATTTTTTTGTTCTCTGCTCTCATTTCTTCTTGACTTTTGCTAAGGTGTATGGTTATTTTAGAAACCTATTTGCATACTAATAAGTGCAGTTAACATTTAATTTGTTCTATTCTTGAAAACTGGAGTAATATATTCACTACAAATACTAAAGGCACTATTTATATCTGTAGTTCTTTACAGTATTGTATTAACAGAAGCCTATTTGTATCAGATGAGATATGGTCATATGATTCTTGCTTTTAAAGATCTTAATATTGAATAGCAAAAGTTATTATATATCTAATTAGAACTTTTTCTTAAGTCCCCTTATTACTTGATAAAGTTTATAAACAAATCCTTTTTATGTGCTGAAAGAGAATCTACTGAAGATCAATTTTGAAGTTTTATATTACAAGCATGAAATCTTTTGGATAAAACAGTTAAAGATAAACCATTCTACATGAGAATGAAAAACCAGTAGTTACTTGAAGTGCAAGAAATAGTACTCATATCTCTTTCAAACTACTATCCTACCAGCTTTAAAAATGGAGGACACACTGGATAATGTAGTCCCAGATGTAAAAGAAATCTACAGGATAGTCATGGTTAGAATGCCTTTGATCCTAAACCTGATCAATCAAAGCTGATTTGGGACTAAAACATCACTAGAAAATGGATGCCTGTAAAAGGATAAAGACCCCCTTCAGTGATAAATGGCCATGGGATTGCACCTAGAAAGTGTTGTCATCCCCCTAACCCTAACTCCCCCCCGGGCACAAGTTCAGGGGAGGTTGTTTATGGAAGACCAGCGGTTGCCCATGTATACCAGTCTCCCCTCTCTATGTCACTGATGTTATCTAAGGGAAAGGAAAAGGCTGATACAGCTTGGCACTAGTGACATCACAATTCATTTCTACAGCTGAGTGAACTGGAGCAACATGAAATAAAGTGTCTTGCTCAAGGACACAACACACAGAAATCAAACTCACTACCTCATGATTGTGAGTCCAATGCTGTAACCACTGAGCCATGCACCTACAGATGTATAATTACACAATATGTCCTTTACACTTAACCATTTCAGCACCAAGCTACCTGAGACCACCACTAGTTCGATGATACAAACTTTCTGTTTAAAGTAACCTAAATTAAAATTTTCCATTACAATTTCATGCTAATATTTTTTTTTCCTGGAAGGTCTAACACCCAACTTTGGGATTAAAAACTATACCAATCACCAGACTAAATGTCACTACATTGTACCAAAGATCCCACCCTCTCCATTTAGAGTAAGGGCCCAATATTGTAAGAGCTTAGTGTTCAAAGGATCCCAATTCCACAATGCTTGTCAAAAGCCTCAAAGATCTACAAGGAGTAGATGTGGATGTGTTCAAAGAACAATTAGACAACTTTTTATCTGATAAATTAAATGAACACACATCATAGCAAGAAACACTACAAAAAACAACTCTGTCCAGCTCACTACTTCATCAGGACTGATTCCAAAGATAGGATTGGGAAACATGTCTTAAATAAGCAAGCATTAATGTAGTGACAGTACCCCAGCATGGCCACAGCTTCTGGCTGAAACAAATTATAGAATAGAATAGAATACACCATTTTAATAATAGCAAAATTCTTTTGTTAAATACTTCAATGTTTCTCAGTTACTCAGAATATTTTCATAGAAAGGGCTACAAAAGGGTTAAGCATAGTGAATCACGTTGTAAGACGCATTCTTATGTTAGAAGTTTGGCAACAATAAATAGATGGAATTGTATTTTAGAAATGATTTATAAAAATTAAATATAGAAAATTTAGTAAATTTTTATGGTCCACTGAATTCATTACTAAAATGTCATATTTTCTATTTAGTAATTTGCTTAAGTAATCAAGAGCACAAATTATTTATGTATCAACCAACAGTTGAAATATTTTTATATTACTTACCTATCTTCAAACACTGTATGTTTTAACTTTGTCTTTAAAGAGACAACAACGGAACCTCTTCATGATCAATCGACTTGTTAGAAATTACAGCTAAATATCCCTCAAATTACATCCTACTGTCTTAAAAGAAGGAAAGGACACATTAGGTAGTGTAGACATTCATACTCTTTAAATAGACAGTATGTTTACAGCAGGAATTATTGATCATAGGTTCGCTTGATCATAGCTGACTTTTGGCTAAACAAGCAGGCCTATAACTGACAATAATGGCATTTTTTTCTTATTAATTATTAATTACTAAATTAGTCAGTAAGCAAAATTGTTGAAGTATGGAACAGTTTTCTTACATTCTGAGTTCAAATCTTGCTGAGGTCAACTTTGCTTTTTTCCTTTTCAGGCTGATAAAATAAAATAGAGTCAAGTACTAGAAGTCAATGGCATCAACTAACACTCTACCGTTAAAATTGCTGGCCTTATGCCTAAATCAGAAGCCATTAATTATTAAATTATGAATTAGAGTTGACACTTATTCAATTTAAGCAGAACAGGCTCTTAGTGCATTGTACCTTTCTAAAGCAATATATAATCCTTTCTTTCGAAGAGCATAGGCTCAAAATGTAAAAGACTTTTCCATTTTTCTCGAGTGTTAAACTAATACACTTGCTTGTTGTTCTTACATCAGTCTTCATTTTTTGTTTTCTGTAAATTTGAACTACCATCATTTAACATCCATTGTCCATGCTGGTATGGGTTGGACAGTTTGACCAGGTGTGGCCAGCTGGAAGGTTACACCAGACTCCAGCCTGATTTGGCATGGTTTCTATGGCTGGATCCATTTCCTAATGCCAACCACTCCGAGAGTGTAATGGGCACTTTTACATGTCACCGGCACAGGTGACATTTGTGTGACGCCGGTATCTGCCATAACTTTGATTTTGCTCAGCTTGACAGGTCAGTCATTGTCTCCATGAAGCCCAATGCTCAGAAGGTGCTTTTTATATGCCGCCAACATGGGTGCCAGTTACGTGACACCAGCATCAGCCATGACTATGATATATGTATATATATATAATATGGGTGGCTAATTTGCAATTTTACAACCTAAAGGCAGATGTATATATTTCTGCTTACATATATATATATATATATATATATATATATATATATATATATATATATATATATATATATATATATATATATATATATAGGTGCAGGCATGGCTGTGTAGTAAGAAGCTTACTTCCCAACCACGTGGTTCCAGGTTCAGTCCCACTGCATGGCACCTTGGGCAAGTGTCTTCTACTATAACCTCAGGCTGACCAAAGCCTTGTGAGTGGATTTGGTAGACAGAAACTGAAAGAAGTGTGTGATATATATATATATTATATGTTTGTATGTTTGTCCCCCCACCATCGCTTGACAACCGATGGTGTGTATATGCCCCTGTAAGTTAGCAGTTTGGCAAAAGAGACCAATAAAATAAGTACTAGGCTTACAAAGAATAAATCCTGGTGTTGAGTCATTCAACTAAAGGCAGTGCTCCAGCATGGCCATGGTCAAATAACAGACAAGTAAAAGTAAAAGAGTATATATATATATATATGAGAGAGAGGAAGCGAAAGAGAGAGAGACAGACAGACAGAGGTATTCTGCTCCTATTCAAAGCTTGACCACTTTTTAGATGTACTTTTTCCATACATCCAACAAGCATGTAAGTGGCTTTTGAGTTTCGAGATCTGTTTGAAATTTGCATTACTAAGAGTGCAAGTATGTCTCATCTTAAGTGACACAGTGTTGTTTGTCTTGCCTTGATTTATGGATATTTAAATGCCCTTTTAGACAAGCATGGGACTACCATGTCTTACCACAAAAAGGCATGTGTGTGTGTCTACTGGAATGATCTTTGTATCATTTGGGCCAACTGTATGAAGATGTGAAGTTAAGGCAGCCTTAGAAAGACAAGCTTTACCACACTTTGAGCAACTGAAGGATTTCTGTGTATAGCAAGATGTTATTTTTCCGTAGTTCTCTTTTTATTTTTCTGTACTTTTGTTTGTTTTCTCCAGCATACACACATATATATATATACATACACACGCATACATATATACACACATTTACATTTATACATACACATTCACATCTACACAAATATACATATGTACACGAACACACATTTTCACATATGCACACTTGAATTTTAAATCTGTTTTATATATTTATGCTTTTAAATATTTTCTTTATTGGTGAAAAGTAAACATTACTACAGATAAAATGAATTGTTGGTTTGTTAGAAGTTTCAAATTTTTTCAAATAAATCTTCATCTCAATTCACATAGAAGCCATAAAACCAGTATGTATGAATTTATTACATGGAATTCATCAGTAAGGTTCTGTAAAGTGATATGCAAGTTAACAGCTTTTGTCACTTTTTCCTTATATAAACTACCCAAAACATTACAATTCACTTTTCCTCACTTATGGCCACACAAAGTGTCTTATTTTACAATTTTTATAGTGTAAATATATTTTTGGTTTAAATAAGAATCTATGTAACATTTAGTTAAATTTATTTGATTGCATGTCTGGAGTATTTCTAGATAAAAATTATCTACCATATATTTTATTGTACAAAATGTTAGGTAGCTGCAATTATATGTTTGAAAATATATTCTGAGAACTATTCACTATTAATGTAAGATAAGTTTTATGTTTTCAGTTTGTTTGGTTTTTTTGTTTGTTTTTTTCTTTATATAATGACAGTATGAATGTCTCTTGCACACAGTTTTGAATATTCTAATTTATTATTTTCCATTCTGTGATATTGGTAGATTTTTAGGATTTTCTAATAATTATTAGTTGTTTTATTTATATACTATGTGCTCAAAACAACATTCTAAAGAACCATATCAATTATATTTCTGATATTTATATGAATCTATGTGTATGCATATATAGATCTGATAATGTTACAGAACTTTGTGCTTTTCTTTTTTTTCTTCTTTTTTTTTCTTTTTTTTTTCCCCTTCTTTAAATCACTGAAGAAAAATGTTTAATATAATTGAATATGAATGTGAAAGTAGGGAGACAAACATTAGAGATGAATATTTATGCTTGGTAAAAGAGGAAAAGATAAACAAAATAGTTTAGTAATAAGAAATAATTTAACAATCTTTCTGCTAATGAAATCATTCCATTCATAGTCAGTCAGTAGTTTTAGTTCAGTTTGAATCTTATACAAGAAGAATTAATGCTGAGCTTTAAATATTATCAGATTTTCAAGCTAATTTAATAAGTACCTGAGACAGCGTGTAGGTGGTGAAACCTAAGCAGTTAATCTTATTTTGCTAGTATGTGTACGCACGTGCACACACACACACACTTTGTTGTTGGAATTTGTAATTAATTTTACTCTTTTTAAGCCCTTCTGATATTAAACTGCCTGAGACCATTACCGTTTACATACAGACTTCTTACCTTAACCCTTTAGTATTTAAATTGACCATATCCAGCTCAAATATTCTTCCTGCTTTATGTTCAAACCTGCCAGAGTCAGCCTCTCATATCAACCCTACAACATCACTCTTAAAATAAACAACCACATCATTGAAATCTCAAAGCTACAAGGTAATGCATGACTAATTTAGATCAATGTAAAGAAATAAGCATTACATTTGACAGAACAATCTAAATATTAAAGAGTTGAAGTGAACTAAGTTAAAATTTTCTATTGAAATTTCACGTTAATTTCTGTTTCAAACTCCTGATTATTATGTTCCAAATAATGATTGTTATTTCACTAAATTTTTCATTATTTTAAAAATTAATTGAAGTAAAAGCAGTGTTTTTGGATGGAAATATGGGCTTGAAAGCTTTTCAACTTCTAGATTTTGAAGTGTTAAATGCATGCAAGGGAAATGATAACAGAAGACAGGATTAACTAAAGTCAAAAATATTTTTTTGATATTAGGGATGAAAGTCAACCTTAGGAAAAATCCTTATTTTAAGTTGTAACAATGGAAATCAGCTTTTTAAAAAGATGAGAAGAGTGGAAGTCAACCATTTTAAAAATGTTTTCTTGACTAGGTCCAATTATCTAAAGTTCTTCACATTAGTCTCCAAGTTCCACCTCTACTAGAACTGAACTATAGCCTTATTTAGTCATCATCATCATCATCATCATTTAATGTCCATTTTCTTTGCTGGCATTGATTGGATGGTTTGACAGGAGTTGCTGGTAGTGGTGGTGGTAGGGGGGGCATGGCTAGATGGCCTTCCTAATGTCACCCACTTTACAAAGTGTACTGGATGCTTTTCACAGCACCAGCACAAGTGCTTTTTATGTGGCACTAGCACCAGTCCCCAGTTTTACCTTTTGAATTTGCAATTGTTACTGGTACGTTTCCAATGTACTTTGACCATATATTGTCGGGAACTGTATCACCAAAATAAGTTAGTGATCATTCACCTGTCTTAGCTAATTATATCTCTATTGAATATATTTCACACAAATTTGGAAAAACTAGTAAAAGAAGACATCATTTTGAAATCAATATTTTGAAATTTTATTTATTGGTAAATAAAATACAAGTTTGACTGAGACAAAATTAAATCTTTTAATTGACAAAATAAAGAAAAAGTATTGTTAGTATGTCCCTAATAATGATCATGTTTTTATGCAGTTAGATTTTTGTTGCTACACATATCTCGCATTAAATAAAGTTGTGAATTATTGTACATGTTATTACGTGTTGAATATAAACATAATCATAACACTTAATCTTGCTGTTCCATTTCTCCAGATAAAATCTATATTTATACACATTTTTTCATGTATGTATAAAAACAGTAGAAATGGTTTAGAAATGATTTATACGGTGCAATAATTATAACGTTATCTTAAAATTATTTATTCAGTGTAAGATTAATGATTGTGGTCAAATAATTAAATAAACAATTAAATAAAATTAAAGACATTCAACCTTTGTTTATTGTGATTTATATCACATTTCCTGTTATCAACAAAATCTTTCTTTTTATGATATTAGTAAAGTGACACCTTTGGGGTCTCCAGAATTTGTAATTAATTTTACTCTTTGTAAACTCTTTTGACACCAAACTGCCTTTCACTGTTCTTGGTTGCATGTTACTGAGATTTTGAACTAAATTAAAGCCTTCTGTTGAAATTTCATGTTAATTTATGTCCAAACACATGATTATTTTATTTGAAAATAAAGGATTCAAATATTGGCCCAAGGCTAGCGATTTTAAGGGGAGGGGGCAGTCAATCTCAGTGTTCAACTGGTACTTATTTTATCAACCCAGAAAGGCAGCATTAGAACTCAGAATTTAAAGAGCCAGAAGAAATGCTGCTAAGCATCTTGTTCAGTATGGTAATGATTCTGCCTGCTCACTGCCTTATTTTGTTCCAAGATAATGACAACTATTTTATTAAATTCTTCATTATTTTCTAAATTATTTGTAACAAAGACAATGTATTTCAACAGAAATGTTATACCAAAAGAGTTAAACCAATTAGAGAAAACAGTTTCTAAAGTTCTAGATTTTGCTATATTAAATGCAAGCAGTAACAAGAGACAAGATTAACTAAATAAAAAAAACAAAACATTCTTTTGATATTAGGAGTGAGAATCAACTTTTTTTAAAGTATATTTGTGTTTTTATATAGTATCAAAAATATATATATATTACAGAGCTGATTACTTAGTACTTAATAAGAAAGAAAGAAAGGAAGAAAGAAAGAAAGACAGACAGACAGACAGACTTTTACACTAATTTAAATTCTCAACAGCAAATTTCTAAAATTTTGGAAATATTGCCCTCACATTTTATTTACTTGTGAATTAATATTTAAGGCTGAAGGAATTTATTTTTGACTTAAGAGTGTATGTATATAGCATACAAAAATATTTAAAGATAAGAATTTGTTTATTCTGAAATATGGTTTGATATAACTTAGAGTTAGATAAAGTAACAATATATAATGTTAATGATACAGTTTTCCAGTCATTCATTAAGAATGTGTACAGTACAAGGGTAAATAGTCTTGTTTATATCATAGATGGGGAAGAACTGATTAGATTTGCTGTACTCTAATTTATAGCTAACTAATTAACTAACTTCATCAATAAATGTTATATATCAGCAAAATAAATATTTTAATAATTATAATTACTTAATAAAAAACATTTTTCCATGGCTTAGTCAGAAAAAGGAGTAACATCCTTGGCTTTTGCAGGGTCTCCAGAATGATGAGAATGTAAACCAAGATTCATAGATTGCTGACATAGAAAGCAGTAACATCAATGCATTGAGTTATGCCCAGATTGAAAACCTGGCTAAAAATGGGTGGGTTGGTGTTCATTGAGGAAGGTGTTCTTTGGATTGATCTCCTTTGTGTTACCAACTCTCAGTTGTTTTTGAAGCACAATATATCCCCTTGGTCAGCTATATTTTTGCATAAGATTTGAAATGAATGATATTGGTAACTGTTGGTAACAGTTATTTACAGCTATAATGTGATATCAAGACTAGGAGATGAATACACATGTATAAAGCAGGTTTCTTTATGCTTTTTTTCTACCAAATCCATTCAAGGCTTCGGTCACCCTTGAGCTATAGTAAATACACTTTCCCAAAGTACCATGCAGTGAGACTGAACCTGAAACAATGTGATTGCTAAGCAGACTTCTTAACCACACAGCCTTCAGAGATGGTTAATTTATGGTTGAAGTTCTATTTTTATTGATAGAGAGGTTTTTGAGTTATGTGTATGTGTGTATATATATATATATATATATATATATTTATATATATACATATATATATATATATACACATACACACAACTCAATACTTTTCAGTGAAATTGCCGTAACATTTTGATTTAAAAATTTGAAGTACTCCACTTATGTTAGAAAAATGGCTAAAAGCTTCTTCGTTTTTAAAAATTTTATTAATTACTGAAATTATTATTTAACCTAAAACCTGACAATACATTAAAGTTCATTTTGCAAACCTCTCTCTCTCTCTCTCTCTCTCTCTTTCTTTCTTTCTCTCTCTCTTTCTCTCTTTTTCTCTCTCTCTCATCTGTAATATTTCTATTTTATTTGTCTTTTTTCAAGTAAATGCCATGTATAAGCTGTGTTTACCACGTAGATCTGTTAATTATTTCTCCAGGATGTGTATATAATTTTTGTCGCTTATAGATCATTCACCCTAACTTTCCTCATCCTTCTACAAAAGATTGTAACATGCAGTTGTGTAAATGATAAATGAATTTAAGCATGATTATTTACTTTAGTTCATTAAAATCTTAATTCTATCATTTATCTTTGACAACTTAAATAATTTGTTGTTGATCCAAGCTATCAACAAACTCACCCACAAAGCTAATTCTGCAATCAATATTCCTATAGATAACCATGCTACTAGAACCAACAATCCTTAATTCCAACTTTGATAGTAACCATTCATGAAAGTTTAACAATAGTGATAAGGGATAATTTTTTTTTTTTTAATCTCTTATCACTAGTTTTCATGGTGCATGTACAAATATCTTAAAAATACAGGTATCCATTTCCCCATAAATTATCCCCACTAAAAAAAACCTATGTAAATAGAATATACAGAGATCAGAAGAATCTTTTATCTTTCACTAGTTTCAGTCATTGGACTACTACAATGCTGTGACATTGAATTTGAAAGGTTCTAGTCAAACAAATTACTCCCAGTACTTAATTTTTATGTGTCCTCTCAGTCTTTTTTTGTCAAACCATTAAGTTAGGGACATAAATAAATCAACAATAATTGTCAAGTAGGGGATGGGAGAGGACAAACACAGACACAAAGCCACACGCATACATATGAATACACGCACATACACAGACACACAAATGTCTTCCTGGCATTAGTAGAACACTTTTTATTGAATTCTGATCTTAGTGACTTAGATAAATGTTGAAAAACAGAAATTGTATTTCAATCCAGATATCATAATTTTGCCAAGAAATCTTTTTATTCAAAACAAGATGAAAATAGCCATCTGTTCACCTAGAATACATCTACTCTTGCCAGTGTATTTAATTTCTATATCAATAAAATATATTTAAAATCTATTTGCTCTACTTTCTGTCTTTTGACTCTCCTGAGTAATAAACTATCTTTTACCTAATAATTGTTTCAAATTTTGGCACATGGCCTGCAGTTTTAGTGGGATGAGGTTAGACAATTACATCGACCCTGAAAGGAGGAAAGGCATTGTTGACCTCAGTAAGATTTGAAATCAGAATGTAAAGAGCTGGAAGAAATTCCACTGGATGCCTAGCTTTTACCCTAGGATGGATAAGTATCAGTGCATGGAACTCTTGATCCTTGAGTCACTCTGTAACTTCTGTCAATTAATAAAAAAACAATATATCTTTTACCCTAAAAATAGTAAATGTTCAGAAACTAAGATAAACTCTTTCATCATTAAATTTTTTTTAAATAAAAGATACATACTCTTACCTATAATATTTTCCCTGGTTAGTCTTTCTTGTAAGAATTATCACACGTGAATCATTAGAAGTTCTGAAATTGTCATCTGTCAAAAATGGCCAATATATGATATTGAGGCAGACAGAGCATGTCAGAAGTATACAACTTACTATCTCACAACTTACCTCAGTGGCATTATCATCAAACTGTCAAATCGCTTTATATCTCTTGCATATTTCAAACAGTATCAACAATGAATATTTGATTGATGCCTTAAACCAGACGATTGTGGTTTTTCATATTCAGTATCATATACACAGATAGATGTTGATCTCCTTAAAGGGGAAATATAGGTTTATATTGATTATATGAGTTTCAGCCAACCAGTCAATCTTCTGATTAACACTTTGTTCTATAATGAATATATAGAAATACTGAAATTTTGATCAGGCACAAAAATGATTGTTATAATTATTTTTCTTTTTCTTTTCTGAAAAGCTGGGAAAGATTTAAAAACCAAAATGCAGAGTAATTGTTTCTGTGCTGATAAATGGTTTTTATAGAATTATTTTGTATTGCGGTACTCACTCTAGTGCTTATAAATTGTTATATGAAGGAATATGTATTTATTTATTTCTCAAAAGTGATTTCATGTTTATCATCCCTTGGCCAACTGCCTTCTACTATAGCCCCAAGCTATTCAAAACCTTGTGAGGAGGTTTGGTATGCAGAAACTGAAAGAATCTCATTATATATGTGTGTTTTGTCTTCTTATCTTGACATCATGCACTAGTTGTAAATGAACTTCACCATCATCATATAAGTAGCATCCTTCATTTCTGATCTTCTTTGAAAACATGTCTGACTGTCGGGAAATATTACCTCACTTGGAAACAGGTGAAGGTTGGTGACAGGAAGGGCATCTGGCCTTAGAAAATTTGCCTCATTGCATTCCATCTGATCCATGCAAGCATGGAAAACTGAACGTTATAACAATGATGAACCCCTACTCTAGAGTAGGGGTTCTCAACCAGGGTCCATATGGTTCCTGAGGGTGCATATATGATTTTTGGGGGTCCACGCAACAAAATAGTCAAATTGGGGATCACAATAGTATTTTAAGGGCCCCTGAAAAAATTTTGTTTTAGGTGTATGTATTGGTATGTGTTGCAAGAAACAGCTAGGTTTCTTTCTCTAATGTTTTACAAGGTTTAACCTACACAAGTTAATGTGTGAAAAACGAAATTGGAATTTTGAAAGAAGTTTGTATAAAACTAGTTTTTAAACATCGAATGGCTTTGAAGGTCCTCCAGAATAAAATAGTAATGAAAGGGGTCCATAGATAAAAAAAAATGGTTGAGAACCCCTGCTCTTGAGAGAATGTGTACATTCAACAACTGATAGATTTTAAATTTCAACCTAGCTGGGTTTTAATTTAGCCTCAGTGTTGTCTGAATCAAGCATACTCTCTTATGTAAACTGTTTATATCAGGGCTGTGGAGTCAGAGTCAGAAACAATTAAGGGGCAACTGGAGTCAGTAAAACCAACTCTGATTCCAACTCACAATATCTTTATTCTTTAATATAAACCAGTTATAACATATAGGCCTACTCAAAGTACAAGTGTATGCATATGCTTTATGAGATATGTAGACCACAATCATTTAATTACATAATGAGGGGGTGGAGTCAGAGTTGGAGTCAAAGTTTTTTGTTTCAACTCCACAGCCCTGGTTTATATATCAGTCAGTACTCAGAATAAATTGGCTGATAGTGTAGAGCTGATCCACCACACTGTTGCAGTGTGATGGCCTATGTGCATCAATGACCTTGAGAGCCATGCCAGTAGAGTGCAGGTTCCTGGTAGGACCTCCTATGCTGAACAGATCAAAGGACAGAGGTCAGACTACTATGGACCACCTGTTAGGTAGGGGGGGGATCCAAAAGGGGTCTTCAGGAGTAGTGTCCCTGCCTTCCTGAGCTAGTTTTCCATCACATTTCTTAAAAATTGTGGTAGAGGCCTTGATCTCGGGACCCCCCCCCCCTGTCTAGAAACTGAAGTTGGGGGTAAGCAAGGGCATACACCCTGGAGAAAATCCAGCTCCAAAAATGCCTTATGATAACAAAGGAGAATGGGCACCAGCCAGTGACAAAGGTTGGGTGGGCTGCACCTGCCTACCTCGGTTGCTATGGCATTGAGGTAGATCCGGCCACCTCCATTAATGGGGATAAATCCTGGATTTAAATCACTGGACGATGATGTTCCCAGTGGTAAAAATATCTTTGCATAGGACCAACACCCCTGCCTAGAAAAAAAGGAAAGCAAAGTTACAGAAGCATCAATTGCAATTTAAAACCGACAAAACCTGGAGATGGGAGAAGCAGAAAAACAGCTCAGAATCAAAAACATTGGAGAAATGTCATCAATGGCCTATGCTCCTTGGAGAAGAAAGACTTAAGTAAATAGACCTGATAATTTTTATCATAACTACATCACCAGCCAATTTAAAGGGTAAAGACCTCCTTCGGTCATGAATGACTATGTGCTTGCACGTAGGAAGTTACCCTCCGAGGCACAAAGTCCAGACAAAGTTGTTTATAGAAGACCAGCAGTCACCCACGCATACCAGCCTCCCCTTTCCACACCACTGATGTTATCCAAGGGAAAGGTAAAGGCTGATACAGCTTGGCAGCAGTGATGTTGCAACTCATTTTTACAACTGAGTGAACTGAAGCAATGTGAAATAAAGTGTCTTGCTCAAGAACACAACACAGCCCAGTCTGGGAATCAGACTTACTACCTCATGATTGTGAACCTAATGCTCTAACTACTGAGCCAATTTACTCTAGCATTTAAACTAGCCATATCTTGCCAAAATTTTCTACCTAGTTTATGTTCAAACCAGTCAGATCTGGCCTCTCACACTAATCCTACCATGTCATTCTAAAAATAAACAGTTATCTCATCAAAATCTCAAAGCTACAAGATAATGCATTATAAATTCTAAACATTGTGAATAAATAATGTGAATGCTAAAGGGTTAAAATGCATGATGAGTAAAATTGCATATTATAGGATAATGAAATTAATTATTTTTTAATTATATTTATTATTGCTCCTAAGTGATTTAATGTTATATATTTAGACTCTGAAAATGAGTTTGAAGCTGCTTATATTTTCATATTTGACCCAAAATTTTTCATTTCACAGTTATGGCATATTTAAAACTGAAATATCAAATAAATTAACATTTTCTCTTTATTGTTTTGCTCTTCATCACAATTATTGTGGTTTACATCTCTGCTTCAAAATAAACAAAGGGCTCATAAATTAACTTTCACACCCACCCATGCCTTGTGGCATAATTTTTTTCTTTAATTCATTATTATTAGTCTGTCCTTTTTTTTTTATTTCAGGTTATACGCTGACACACGATGAAGCTGTTTCTTGTTAAACACCACATATGTTACACTGAGTTACATAGAATCATCATTGTGTAAAAAAGTATGCCTTTATTAATGGCAAACTGTTATGCATGGTAAGTTACGCTTAATTTTGTTGCAAAAAGCACCATTAATCTCACCCTTCACCCTCAGAATACCATTTTTGCTCATCATCACCACCACCACCACCACCATCATCATTATCATCATCATCCATCCATTTTCCATGCCAGCATGGTTGGACTGGTAATAAATGGGTTTATAATGACTTGCAGAGTGAGCAACCAGTGATGTTGGATGACTCAGTGTCTCCCTGTGGTTATTACTTCTCATTTCAGTCATCTAATTTATTTTGACAGTGTTTCCAATGACAGTATATATAATATATTAAAGAGATTTTATGAAATTATTGTTTCTACTGCGCTGAAATCTATTCTATCCCTTTCAAATGATGAGCTTATATTAAAAGTGCTCTATACCACATGTATGTGAAACATAAGCACCAAAGTAGAAATCTAATTGCAACTGGATAGATATGAAGTGTGTTTGGTTTATTAGATGTGCATCAGCCGTCTGAGACTAGTTTAATAAAAATGAGTCGAGGTGAGGTCAATTCATTGCATGATTGTATTGAAAGAGATATGAAATGCAAATAGATAATGTACATTGGATGGGAAGCTACCTTATGTTGATAATGGAAGGTGCATGTAGTGTAGATTGATTAATTAAGAATTGGCATGAGAGAGACTTAGAACAAATGTTAGTAAGTTAGGTCTCATTAGAGATAATAATATGGATATTTCTTAGAGATGTCTATATTATTTATTATGGAAAATCAATGTAAACTAATGATAAGCTCCTTTTGGATTTTAGACAGATATTGTAAAGTATTTGTACTTACGTACTATCAAAACATAGTTCTGTTAATGGCAACAGCAACAATAAGTGATGGATGAGTAGTTAGGTGTAGGAATGGCTGTCTGATTAAAAAGCTTGCTTTGCAACCATATCGTTTCAAGTTCAGTCCCACTGTGTGGCACCTTGGGCAAGTGTCTTCTACTATAGCCCCAGTCCAATCAATTCCTTGAGAGTGAATTTACTAGATGGAAACTGTGTGGAAGCTTGTCATGTATATGTGTGTCTCTTTGTGTCTGTGTTTGTCAAAACACCCCCTCTTCCACCACTTGACAACAACTTTTGATGTGTTTACATCCCTGTAACTTTGCAGTTCAATAAAAGAAACTGATATAATAAGTATCCGACTTAAAATAAGTACTGAAGTGAATTTGTTCAGCTATAACCTTCAAGATAGTGTTCCAGCATAGCCACAGTCCAAAACTGAATCCAGTAAGAGAATATAAAAGATGAATAGTAGCTGAAACCATTGACAAGCTTCTCATAACTTGGAAGGTTTAAGTCATAAAAGGCTAATTGGCTGAGTTGGTAGAATGCCATGTATTATTTATTCTGATCCTCTACACTCTAAGTTCAAGTCCTGCTGAGATCAACGTTGCCTTTAATCATTTTGGCGAGCTGGCAGAATTGTTAGCATGCCAGGTGAAATGCTTAGTAGTATTTCGTCTGTCTTTACATTCTGAGTTTAAATTCTGCCATGGTCGACTTTGCCTTTCATCTGTTTGGGGTTGATGAAATAAGTACCAATTGAGCACTGGGGACAGTGTAACTGACTTAGCTACTACTGGGTAAGAGTATTGATGCGACCACCGAAAAACAAATTAATGTTAGATCCCTATTCCTCGAGTTGGGTTTGAAACCGTATTCTGGTTGTTGAGGACAATGGTATTTCCTTTGTCCTATGAACAAGTACAGTTATTTTTAGCGTAGGAGTGATCGCTGACCTTTTCCGGTCAGCGAAAGTTCAGAAAAACAAGATAGGAATTGTACTGAACTGACCCAGCTTTGAAGGGAGTAAGGTAGCACTATTGAGCTACGGTATTTGTGATAAATACAACAGCGAGAGTTGGGGACAGGGGAATTGGCACGAGCGGTTGGCCCGAGGCAGTTGGCCAGAGCAGTTGGCCAGGGAGTTGGATGAAGAACGTCAGCCAGTGAAGATGTACAGCAGTTGATGTGAAGGCCAGTGGAGCCAGTGAAGATGAACAGAGAGACTGACAGAGAGAGGCTGAGAGAGAGAGCCTATGGTCAGCAGATAGGGACTGAAGCAATGAGAGAGAGGGACAGAGAGATGGAACTGTTGTGGCAGCCAAGAGATTGTAGTAGTCAGTTGGTCACTTCTTGTGGATTATTGCTGGAGCTTTGAAGGAAAGAAAATTCTTGCGGTAAAGGTTTGTGTAAATATTCTTTAAAAAGAGAACTTTGTTAAATGTTTTCAAAGAAAAAGAGATTTTGTTAACTGGTGGAAAAGAAAAGAAAAGAACTTTGATGGGACATGTTAATGGAAAAGAAAAACAACGAAGTGAAAGAACTTTTAATTCGACTTGATATATGAACTCTTGATTGTAAACTTTTGCTTATGTAATGATTGAAAACCTTTGTATTGTTACATGTGCTTAGAACTTTATTGTTACATGTTATTTCAGAATTATTGTTATGCAATATTTTGATGATGATGATGTTTTGATGTAAAAAGTTAGTTCCACTACCCAACGCATGGTCTCCGTGTTATTTCTTCCTCCTTTTGCCTGTTGTCTTCGTTACGTGCTCCGGCTGGGCTTAGTCGTGGCGAACATCCCGACTCACTGAGCGTCGACGTTCGTGCGCGCGCGAGTTTTCTCTTCGTCGAGGTGCTTCGCGTGTGGGCGTTCGTAACAGTATAAAAACTGCACCATTCTGCCAAGCCATATCAAGCTAGTATGGCAGAGTAGGCTCATCAAACCAGTATGATCTCAAGCTCAAATTCATATCAGACCATGGTTGGTGGAGAGAACATGCTGAGGCCTTCGTCCTGCAGTGGACTGAGCATAGGTAACCCAGTCTAATCCAAAAATGCCCCAATACAGGACAGTTGAATAGTGAATTGGTAGAATTGATAGAGTATTGGATGATATGCCTTGTAGTATCTTTTCTGGTTCTTTGCATTCCGACAGCAGTGCCTTCAATGCCGCTAGTGCAAAGCTGTGTTGGCCCAAATCAGTGACATTTACCTTGGAGAATATTGGTAGTCTAGAGATGGGAGATTTGCATGCATGGGTGACTACCAGTCTTCCACAATAGACATTTCAATCTTGACTTACAGATGCCTAGTATGTCATCGTCATCATCATTATCATTTTAATGTCTGCTTTTTCAAGCTTGCATGCATCGTATGGATGCATGATCACCTGTCACCAATGATCACCTGTTTCTAAGTAAGGTAATATTTCTCCCAGAAATAGGGTAGATTGAAAACGAAAGTCACTGCTTGCATGACATTGACACTTGTTTAGAACTATCACATCATGTTTAAGACAAGGTGACAGTAACAAACACACACACATACACACATGTTTTTATGCTGTGTTTACAGCTCCAGGTACTTATAATTATGGCAGGCTTTTTTTTTAGTTTACATCTATGATATTTAAAATAGTTTCTGTCCACCAAATCCACTCAGAAGACTTCAGTCAGCTTGGGACTATAAGAGAAAATACATACCAAAAGTGTCACACAGTGGAACTGAACCTGAAATCATGTGGTTGGAAAGTGGACGTCATGGAACCACACCTGCACATGATGTATATTTGGCATATACAAAGCAAAAGACTGGTGCTGATCTCGTAGCAATATTACTTTTAGAATAGCTGCAAAAGAAATTATTTTTCTTTGTCACTCTCTGTCCATCTCCCTCCCTCCCTCTCTTCATGTTTATGTTTTGTGGACATTTTAAAACAAAATATGATTTTCTATTTTGAAGTAATAGATTTAGTCATATATATATATATATATATATATATATATAA
>NC_068981.1:134510837-134517667 GCF_001194135.2 Octopus bimaculoides
TATATATATATATATATATATATATATATATATATAAATAAAAGAATTATGATTTAAAAAAATCTAGTTTCATGCAGTGCAAACTTCAGCATAAACGTTTCCAGAGACAATATTTTTTGTTCTGTGCTTATAGCTCTTGGCATTTTTAAGGAAAAAAAAATTGCTTGAAATATCAAATGTCTGTTAGTGCTTGACTACTTCAGTTACATTGTCATTTTCAAATTGTAGACCTAGCTAAATGCTAAGGATGTCCTCTTATGTGCTACAGAACTTCTTCTATTTTCCTTAATATTCAATATTGGTTACTTTATAGATAATAATCTAAAATGCTTATTAATATAATTTTCTATTATTGTAACTAAGCCATCGGTTTAGAAGCAGTCAAATAGAAATGGTATTAAAAATGTTTTTGTCCTTTTTTTTGAAGGGTGTTTTTTTTTTTGTTTTTTACAATTTCCATTAAATATGAAATCAATTAGTCATTTTTTTTCTCTTTTTGTACATCTAGGATATTTAGAATATTGCCATTTAAAATATGTTGTGATTTTAAAGAATGAATTACTGAGAGTGATATATTTAATAATTTACTGATATGCAGTGTTCTAAACCCACACAATTATTTTTACCAGCATAAAATATCATCACCATTGTTTTAACGTCTACTTTTCCATACTTGCATGAGTCAGTGGAGTTTATTAAAGCACATTTTCTACAGCCGGATATCCTTCATGTTGGCAATCTTTATTTCCAAGTAAGGCAATATTTCCCCATGACCAGAAATGTTTACACAGAATATTGGAAATGAATGACAGTTATTTACAACAAAGATCTGACTCCATAGGGAGACAGAAACACATTCACACTCACGCATACATACACATATCTGTTAAATATAAACTCATGATCTTTTACTTTGTTTTTATAAGGAATTACATAGCAGCAATATTATACAAAGAAAGGGCAACAGGGTGGCAAAATCCATTAGCATGCTGGGCAAAATGCTTCACAGCATTTCATTTGTCTTTATGCTCTGAGTTCAAATGCTGCCAAGGTCAATTTTGCCTTTCATCCATTTGTATTGATGAAATAAGTACCAGTTGAACACTGGGGTCAATGTAGTCGACTTTCCCCTCCTCCAAAATTGCTGGCCTTTTGCCAAACTTTGAAACCAATATTATACAAGGTAGAAACAAAATAGGTAATTAAATGATGAAATAGATCACTAACCTATTAGTCTTGAGTTCAAAACACACTGTATGTATTTCATTGTATTCTGAACAATATTTGTCCTACTTTGGACAGAAGGCCTAAAATGCCAGCTAATTTAACACGTCCATCTGAGGGTTGACTGTCTTTTCGTGTGTAACAATCTCTGAACACATTTCATCTAACTACATTCCTTCCATAATATAACTGTTCATCAAGGGGTACAGGTGAAGAGGTTTCCCAGTAGACTCACTGCCAAATAGAGCAAAGGGCCTGAACTGATGAGAGGTTGCTTTTCAGCTATTATATCATTGTATATAATCACATATCCTTCTTCCCACTGGTTTGTGCTGGTGCTACAGTGAGTACAGGATTTTGTGAGGCTTTCCTGCAATCACACTGACCTCTAGCTTGAAACACAATCCCATATCCTCTATTTCTAACTCGTCTGTTATTTTCTTAATTTTAGTTTATTCCTTATAAAACTATTTCCATCTCACACACCATCAACTCTGGCTGTGGTACATACATACTACATACATACATACATACATACATACATGCATACATACATAATGGAGATGTACTTGTATAGCAAGTGACCTGACCTGAGATCATGTGCTGAAATAAAAACAATTGCAGCATGGAAGGTGTTTATAAGCCATGCTGCATGGAATTTTGTCAGTAAACAGGTCACAGTCTCAAAGCGACGAAAATATTTTGGCAAATTAAATTCAAATGTTGAAGTGAATCTAAAGGTTTTTGTGTGTTTTTAAATGGCTTATAAACACTTTCCATGCTGCAATTGTATATATATATATATATATATATATATATATATATATATAGTCAGTTAATAAAAAAAAACATGCATCAGAAAGAAGTACACTCTAAAGAATAGTGCAGTAATTATTACAGTGAAAATTTTGTATCTTGGACATAGAGTGGCTGCGAAACCTTGGGTAATTCTATGTCCAAGATATAAAATTTTTGTTTGATGCATGTATATATATATATATGATGAACTTCCACACAGTTTCTTTTCATCTGACAAATTCACTCACAAGGCATTGATTGGCCCAGGGTTATAGTAGAAGATACTTGCCCAATATGTCACATAGTCGACTGAACCCATAATCACATGCTTGCAAATCAAGGTTCCTAACTACACAGCCATGCCTGCACCTGTTACAGATTCTTTTTGTCTTAGAATACATGTAAATTTATTCAAAGTACTATGATGTTGTAAATGTGTATCACAATAGTTGCGTGGGTTGGTGTATGTGCATTGGTATTCACAAATGGGTATCTCTACAAGGTTTTGTGTATAATTGTCCTTTACATTTCATGGAGTTCATTTGATTCTTTAAGCTGCTGTCATTTATATTACAATGTGGTTTAGATCACAAGACAATTAATGCAACAAAAACTGAGCAAGTCACCCACAGACAGAAAAACAAATAACCTCAACATTGTTTTCAATTATCATATGAGTAGGCTGTCATTTTTAGATTACAACAAAAATACTGACAGCGTGATGAAAATTTTAATTTCTTTCTTACACTACAATCTACAAGTCAAGGGATTTATAAACAAGAACTTTTGAATTAAGTATACTTCTGAATGACATTAAATATTTTAACTTACACAACATGAGTATGTTAATTTAACAATTTCTAAATTCTTTTCATCATCACAATCATCATCAGCATCATCATCAGCTGCAGCAGTAACATCAGCAGCATCATTTGATGTTTGTTCCATGCTGAGATGTGTTGGGCGGTCTGATAGGATTCTGTGGGCCCAAGGACTGCATTATGCTCCAGTGTCTGCTTAAACATGGTTTCTACAGGTAGATGCTCTCACTAACACCAACTGCTTCACAGTATGTTCTGGGTGCTATTCTTCATACCAGTTCTAGTGAGGCTGTCATGCAGTTTGAAGGGATACAAATCCAGAGGGGGTCAAAACTTATGCTTGGAAATCATGGGTAAAAGTATGAGAGAAGAGGCTAGAGTTGAACAGGTCTCTTACTATTGAGGAGCTGCATGACTTCTCATTTTAGAAGAGAGTATAGGAGTGATTGAGTGGAGTCAGTGTGAGTGGAGCAGATGAGTAGAGTGAGTTGAGAAGATTGAGTGCAGCAATGAAGTGGGGCTGACAGTGCTGAACAGCAGAATAGTGATGAAACAGTAAACAAGAGAATGATGTGAATGTGATGATGTTGGGTAGATTGCAGTAGTGGGTAGAGAAAAGAGAAACAGACTTAGTGCATGAGGAGGGTGAGAAACATATGGTGGTGGAGGAGGTGATCAGTCAAGTGTGGGTGGAGAGAAGAGAATCAGAAAGTAAATTAAGCAATTCATTGTATATTTTCAAACTGAAAATATATTCTATGAAATAATTTTCTTTAAAGAATTTATTAAAAATAGTACTTACTTGAAATGAAAGGTCATTTGTTCATAAACCATTTATATAATTTTTTTTCTTATTATGGGAATAGGTATAGATATGGCTGTTGTGGTTAAGAACTCTACTTCATAACCACTTAGTCTAAGCTTCAGCCACATTACATTGCACCTTGTGCGTATGTCTTCCATAACAGATCAGGCCAAACAATGTTTTTTTAGTGAATTTGGTAGACAGAAACTGTACAAAGCCTATCATATGTGTGCGCGCTTGTGTGCATGAGCATATTTGCATAAATATTTGCATCCTGCACTTTGGAAGTTGAGTGGAATTAAAATTGTTTTACTTGAAAATAGATAAGGGTTACAACAGGAAGGGCATTCAGTTGTGAAACAATACTGCAATAATGTATTCATACAACCCATGCTACCATGGAAAAATGAACATAAAAACAAATGAATAACTGAATGTTAAGCTCATATTTATGTTTCTGAAAGATTGCACAATACAAAACTCTTCTATATATACCATATTTTAATGTGTATAAGGAACCCCCTAATTTTTGTGATTTAAAATTTGGAAAAAAGGTTTAGTAAGGGATTATAGTACTATCCATGTATAAGAAACTCCCATATTTTTTAAACCTAATTTTTGACAAAAATGGGTTCCTTATACACGGTAAAATATGGTAATTATGTGATCATTCTGTGATGTTTCTCTCACTCAATAACTTTATGACAAGCTTTGAGCGTTCATGTTAGATCACATGGGATGCCCATGTGTTGTTCACAAATCATTCTGCTAAGCATGCAAGATACATATTTATTTGAAAATCATTTCAAGAAAACTAGTAACAGTTTAATTAATTAAACCAAAGTCAATGCCCTTTCATACACACTGCCATGATGACTGTGGTGATCTATTTTTGCTTTACAAATGATAGATCTCAGAACTGCTTCTCTTTCCAAACTGTCAACGGAACTCCTATAAGCAAGAGAACCATTTATAACGTATTATTTGAGGACAAGGTTGATCTTTCCTGAGAGAAATTCATTCAGTCTGTTCAATACAAAAATATAGAAGTGTAGTATTGTCTTATCAGAGAGAAAAACAAAAACAGCTAACTGATAAAATTATGAGAATACAAAAAAAAAATGAAAATGAAAACATTATGACATTGGTATAAATTTGAGAAAACTAATGTGTTTTAATACTTATGTTTCTTTCTATGAAAATAGCTGGTTTTCTGCTTTATATATAGTTTAGTTTTGTTACGTGTGTGTGTGTGTGTGTGAGAGAGAGAGAGAGAGAGAGGGTGGGGAACGAGAGAGCCAGTAGAGGTGGACAGAATTCTGTTATGAAATTAATGTTACATTCTTTGTAAAGTATGTTGTCACTTATACTGCAAGCCATTGTTGATTGATTACTCTCCAGTGCAATAAAGTTGTTGTACCTTACTTTGATTGTATTCTGAATTGCAATTGTTTAAAGCTAACTACTACTTACTAATACTAAACAGATATAAATTATAAAACTACAAGAAGATGCATTCAAAACTGTATGACAAGTTAAAGCATTAGAATTGAGGTTTACCGTAGACTAGAGTTGTTTTTTCAGAGGATTATAAAATATAATTATTTATGTAAGAACAGGAAATAGTTGAAGAGAGTACCACAGTTCATAAATTGAACAAGCTCCTTCTAGGTCAGCTTCATTAAACATTTGAGCTTTTGTTATATTTCGGGATGGTCATATTTTTTCTTACCAAATAAACACATGCTCTATATATTTGTTCTTTACTTGTTCATCATTGTTCTTATTTTTTGTCCATTGTCTGAAAATCTTTTTTCACACACCTGCGACCTCTTCAGCAACTCTCCATCCCACGTGTCTCCTGTTTGAACTTTAGTTAACATTTGTTAAAAAATTTTATGGAAATGGCATTCAAAAATCTTATTAAACTGTAAAAGTATTTGAAACTTATTGATTATATCAAATTTGAGCCAAATTTCTTTAGCAAGTCTCTTCTACTATTGCTCAGGGTCAGCCAAAATCTTGTGAGTGAATATGATAGAGAAACTGAAAGAAACCTATTGTGTGTGTGTGTGTGTATTTCTCTGCCATGACATTCTGTGATAGTTATAAATGAGTGTTACTGGGTCACCATCGTGCAAGGAGTGTCATTTGTTTCTAATTTTGCATGTAAGCATGTGTGACTATGGAAAATATTACCTTACTTGGAAACACATAAGTGTTGGTAACAGGAAGGATATTTGTCCAAGAAAATTTGCCTCAACAAAGTGAGTTGACTCTAAGCAAGCATAGATAAGTGGATGGTAAAATGATGATGATGATATATGTATAGTCTTGATTAAGTAGTTATCTTGCCTATATATATATATCATCATCATCATCATCGTTTAATGTCCGCTTTCCATGCTAGTATGGGTTGGACGATTTAACTTAGGACTGGCGAACCGGATGGCAGCACCAGCTCCGATCTGATCTGGCAGAGTTTCTACAGCTGGATGCCCTTCCTAACGCCAACCACTCCGAAAGTCTAGTGGGTGCTTTTACATGCCACCAGCATGAGGGCCAGTCAGGAGGTACTGGCAACGGCCATGCTCAAGTGGTGTTTTTTACGTGCCACCTGTACAGGAGCCATTTCAGCGGCACTGGCAACGACCTCGCTTGAATGTTTTTTCACATGCCACTGGCACAAGTGCCAGTAAGGAGACGCTGGTAACAATCACATTCAAATGGTGCTTTTTACGTAACACCGGCACGGAAGCCAGTCAGCTGCTCTGGCAGCGATCACACTCAGATGGTGCTCTTAGTGCTTCACTGGCTTGGGTGCCAGTCAACGAATTTGCGAATTTGATTTAATTTCGATTTCACTCGCCTCAACAGGTCTTCGCAAGCAGAGTTTAGTGTCCAATGAAGGAAAGGTACGCATAAGTGGGCTGGTTACACCCCTGGCATAGGCCACTGGTTATGGTCTCACTTGGCTTGCCAAGTCTTCTCATGCACTGCATATTTCCAAAGGTCTCAGTCACTAGTCATTGTCTTGGTGAGGCCTATTGTTTGAAGGTCATGCTTCACCACATCATCTCAGGTATTCCTGGGTCTACCTCTTCCACAGGTTCCCTCAACCGCTAGGGTGTGGCACTTTTTCACACAGCTATCCTCATCCATTCTCACCACATGACCATACC
>NC_068981.1:134517677-134522410 GCF_001194135.2 Octopus bimaculoides
TTCACACAGCTATCCTCATCCATTCTCACCACATGACCATACCAGTGCAATTGTCTCTCTTGCACACCACATCTGATGCTTCTTATGTCCAATTTTTCTCTCAAGGTACTTACAATCTGTCAAGTATGCACACTGACATTACACATCCATCAGAGAATACTGGCTTCATTCCTTGCAAGCTTACACATGTCCTCAGCAGTCACGGCCCATGTTTTACTGCCATGTAGCATGGCTGTTCGTACACATGCATCATACAATCTACCTTTTACTCTGAGTGAGAGGCCCTTTGTCACAAGCAGAGGTAAGAGCTCTCTAAACTTTGCCCAGGCTATTCTTATTCTAGCAGCTACACTTTCAGCGCACCCTCCTCCGATACTGACTTGGTCACCTAGGTAACGGAAGCTATCAACTACTTCTAGTTTTCCTCCTGGAATGTGACGGAAGCTGTTCTCTGCACATTTTCAGTGTTTATTGCCCTTGAGCATCTGCCACATACAAAAACTATCTTCCCAGTTAGCCTTCCTTTGATATTGCAGCACCTCTTATGTGTCCATAGCTTACAATGGGTACATCTTATAGAGTTTCTACCTACACCTCTTCTACAGACCGAGCAGGCCCATCTACCTGAAAGGATTTGTAGTTTGTTTGCCTTCCTACTTATTAGAACTTTGGTTTTAGCTAAGTTGACTCTAAGGCCCTTCGATTCTAATCCTTGTTTCCACACCTGAAACTGCTCCTCTAGTTCTGATAGTGACTCAGCAATTAGAGCAAGGTCGTCAGCATAGAGGAGCTCCCAGGGGCATCCTGTTTTGAATTCCTCTGTTATTGCCTGGAAGACTATGATAGATAGGAGGGGGCTGAGGACTGAACCTTGGTGGACCCCTACCTCTACCCAGAATTCTTCACTGTACTCATTGCCAACCCTCACCTTACTGACACCATCCCTGTACATGGCTTGCACAGCTCTCACTAACCATTCATCTATCCCTAGTTTCCTCATTGACCACCAGATAAGGGATCGGGGACCCCTGTCAAAGACTTTCTCCATGTCAACGAAAGCCAGGTACAGAGGTTTATATTTGGCTAGGTATTTCTCCTGCAGCTGTCTTACCAGAAATATAGCATCAGTGGTGCTTTTCCCCCGGCACAAACCCAAACTGCATCTCATCTAAACTAACTCTCTCCCTAATTAGTTGGGCTATGACCCTCTCCGTGACTTTCATTACCTGATCTAACAGCTTGATACCTCTGTAAGTATTTGTATCTAAAGCATCACCTTTACCTTTGTAGCACTCGACTATGGTGCTGCTACACCAGTCATTGGGTATCACTTCTTCGTGTATCACCTGGTTAACTATATGGGTGACTAGACTATAGCCGACACTGCCAGATATTTTGAGCATCTTTGCAGTGATTCCTGATGGGCCGGGGCCTTCCCTGTCTTCATACTCTTAATTGCTTTATCTACCATGGTACTGTCAACTTGGATAGCTGGTCCCTCTGTTGGATCGACATTCGGCAGACTCTCTTTCTCCCATTCATTTTCTTTATTGAGCAACCTTTCATAGTGGCATCTCCAAGCCTCTCTCTTTGCAGCCTCATTTAGTGCAGGTGAACCATCATCCATGAGGACACATTTCTCTTCTACGACATCACGATTCTCTCTCACACACTGTCTTGCAACACAAAATACCTCAAGTCTTTGGTCCTCACAGCACAGAACATTGGCAATTCTTTTCTTATTTGCTTCCCCTCTGGCTAAATAAACCTGTCTCATGCATATATGCAGTTAAATATGCAGCAACACATTTAAATATTTCTGCTTAGTCAAGATTATACCTATACCAAGGAGAGGTAAAGATTATTTTCTGTACAATGTACAAAAAAAAAGCAAAAAAAGCTATGAAAATAATATTGTTATAAAATGGGTTGACACACCAAAGTACCAATTAAAATAGGAAATAATCTGGTGAAGAGAGGACCGGTCTGATCTTTGGCAGACATGGTGAGAAATCTAATAGCTGTGTGTGTGTGTGATTAATCAGTTTTATTTCAAGATTTCTTGCCAATAGAGAATGAGCCAGTTTCTAACCTAAATCCAAGGCTCCATCATTGAAATTTCAACATCAACAACAACAGGGTATTTTTTTTATGTATGTATGCTTATATACATGCAGATTTGTATGTTTTGGTTTATGTATGTTTTCTCATGCATATACTTGCATATCTAGACATGCTCATATATACATAAAGGATAAACTTCTAGAATGTATGTATATATGTATGTATGCATAGATGCAAGCATGGCTGTGGTTAAGAAGCTTACTTTGCAACCACATGGTTTCAGGTTCAGTCCTACAACACAGCAAGTGTCATGCATTGTGAATGAATTTGATTGATGGAAGATGTGTGGAATCCCACCGGATACATATATGTGTGTGCATGTATGCATATGTATGTGTGTCTTTGTGTTCCCCCATCACCACCACTGGTGTGGGTTTGTTTATGTGTAATTTAGTGGTTCAACAAAAGAGATTGATAGAATAAGTTTCAGATTTAAAAAATAAGCACTGGAATTGATTTATTTGACTACCCCATCTGAAACAAGTAAGAGGTAATATATATATAATACCTATACAGAAGTGGCTGTATGGTAAGTAGCTTGCTTACCAACCACATGGTTCCGAGTTCAGTCCCACTGTGTGGCACCTTGGGCAAGTGTCTTCTACTATAGCCTCGGGCCGACCAAAGCCTTGTGAGTGGATTTGGTAGACGGAAACTGAAAGAAGCCTGTCATATATATATGTGTGTGTGTGTGTGTGTGTATATGTTTGTGTGTCTGTGTTTGTCCCCCCACTATTGCTTGACAATCAATGTTGGTGTGTTTACGTCCCGGAAAATTAGCAATTTGGCAAAAGAAACAATAGAATAAGTCATGGAGTTGATTTGTTCAACTAAAAGGCAGTGCTCCAGCATGACCACAGTCAAATGACTGAGACAAATAAAAGAATAAAAAAGAATACAGTTATGTTTCGGCATGATCATTTCTTTTTGTTTTTTTCTTGCCAAATAAACACATGCACTTTTATATATTACTCTGCAGTAGAAGTGTTAAGACCAGTTCCCCCAGTGATGAGGATTGACTTGTAAGAGTCCTGTACTGGTACCACATAAAAGTGGCATGCAGTACCCCATAAAAGCATCCAGCACACTCTGTAAAGTGGTTGGTGATAGGAATGGCATCCAGCCATAGAAACCATGCCAAATCAGACTGGAGCCTGGAGCAGCTCCCCAGCTTGCCAGCTCTGGTCAAACAATCCAACCTATGCCAGCTTGGACAACGGACATTAAATGATGATGTTGATATATAATGAAAAGGTAACATTGAGTCTTTTTCTCAGTAAGCTTCAGCTTTACTGTAGTAACAGTGTTTGACATTTCATGGTTATCTGAAAACTAGATGTTAAATAGTAGTTAGGTATGATAGATTTTAATAAATCTTGAAAGTTTGAAATATAGAAGAATAGTCTTGTGTAAAAATGTCTAGTGATAAATATACTTTTCTACTCTAGGCACAAGGCCCAAAATTTTTTGGGAAAAGCCAGTTGATTAGATCGATCTCAGTATGCAACTGGTACTTAATTTATCGACCTCGAAAGAATGAAAGGTAAAGTCAACCACAGCGGAATTTGAACTCAGAATGTAAAGACAGACGAAATACCACTAAGCATTTCGTCCGGTGTGCTAACGTTTCTGCCAACTTGCCGCCTTAGTCTAATGATGCCAGTTTAGAGGAGAGAACATTACGACCCAGTAAAGGGTAAGAGTAAAGACCCCCTTTTGTCATGAATGGCCATGGGGTTGCACCTAGAAAGTTCCCCTCCAAGGCACAAGTCTGGGTAAGGTTGGTTATGGAAGACTGGGTGTCACCCATGCATACCAATCACCCCTCTCCATGCCACTGATGTTGTCCAAGGGAAAGGCAATGACCGATACAGCTTGGCACATCACAACTCATTTCTACAAATGAGTGAACTAGAACAATGTGAAATAAAGTGTGTTGCTCAAGAACACAGCTCAGTTCAGGAATCAAACTCATTACCACCTGATTGTAAGCCCAACACTCTAATCATTGAGCCATGTGCCTTCACCTAACTACTGAGCCATACACCTTCATGCGTAGCTCAACAACCCAGTACCACATGGAAAAATGTTGGTATAAATTAAATCCAACTCAGTGTTTGCAAAGAGTTGCAGATGTAGAATCCCAGGCAGATTGGCTATGAATCAAAACTACTAGAATAGTTAGAAACAGGAGCAATGACCTAAAGACTCAATTGCTCTGTCGACAAATTATAGACATGTTTGGTACTATCTTTTATCTTTTATTGTTTCAATAGTTGGACTGTGGCCAAGCTGCTACACCACCTTGAAGGATTTGGGTTAAATAAATCGACCACTGTACTTCTGTTCTATTGTTGCCGTTTTTTGTTTGCTTGCTAAGTCTGGTACTTATTCTGTTAGTTTTGTTTGCTGAACCACTAAGTTATAGGGACATAAAGCAACACCAGTAGTCTAGCAGTGTGGAAGTGAGTGGAGTGACAGACACAATGACACACATGTGTGTATGACATATATATATATTGATATATATATATTGATATATATATATATATATATATATATATATATATATATATATATATATATATATATATATATATATATATATA
>NC_068981.1:134522641-134523181 GCF_001194135.2 Octopus bimaculoides
TATATATATATATATATATATATATATATATATATATATTCAGATGTGTGTGTGTGCTTCCATCTACTAATTTCACGCACAAGGCATTGGTTGACCTGGAGCCAAAGTGGAAGACACTTACTCAAAGTGCCATACAATGGGACTAAACCTGAAATCATGTAGTTTCAAAGCAAGCTTTTTAACCACACAGTCATGCCTACATCTGTGTTAATGTAATTAGCACAAGAGGTGAATTTAGTGAAAGAAAAACAGTAATGAGAAAAATTTAGTAATGTGTTATAGTTGCTAACAACAAAATTTTTCTGTGCCCTTACAAGACAGTAACTAAATGAGGCTTATGTAAAAAGTATCACCTTATATGACTGTAAACCGTGATCTTGGATGACCTACAGTAGCTGGAGAGCTGTGCATTATGGCTGCACGTATCTATCTAATCTATCTGTAATATACATACTTGCATAGATACATGCCTCTGTGTGTGTGTGTGTGTGTGTGTGTGTGTGTGTGTGTGTGTGTGTGTGTGTGTGTGTGTGTGTGTGT
>NC_068981.1:134524664-134528211 GCF_001194135.2 Octopus bimaculoides
ATATATATATATATATATATATATATATATATACACATACACACACACACACACACACACACACACACACATATATATATGATGGGCTTCTTTCAGTTTCTGTCTACCAAATCCACTCACAAGGCTTTGGTCAGCCCAAGATTATAGTAGAAGTCACTTGGCCAAGGTGCCATGGAGTGGGACTGACCCAGGTCCATGTTGTTGGGAAGCAAGCTCCTTACCACACAGCCACACCTGCGCCTAGCTTCTTAGCTTCTACTTGTTTTAGTCATTAGACTGCAGCTATATTGGGGCACCACCTTGAATACATTTTTTTAAAGTCTGGTACTTATTCTATTGATCTTTTTTGCCAAACCGCTAAGTTACAGAGACATAAACACACCAACACCAGTCATCAAGCGGTGGAGAGGGACAAACACAGACACAAATGGACACACACGCACATATATATATGACGGGCTTCTTCTCAGTTTCCATCTACTAAAACCACTAACAAGGCGTTGGTCGGCCTGAGGCTATAGTAGAAGACATTCGCCCAATTGCTATGCAGTGGGACTGAACCCCAGAACTATGTGGGCAGGAAGCAAGCTTCTTGTCATATATATATATATATATATATATATATATATATAAACACACAGACAACTTTTTGCAAGGAAAAAACTTCAAATCTAAAGAAGATGCAAAAACAGCTTTTCATGATTTTATCATCTCTTGCTCTCAGGAATTCTCCGCTGCCGACCAATAAAATGACAAAATTGTGTTGATAATTTAGGTGCATACTTTGTTTAACTGCATTGCTTTTTATTGAGATAAAGTAAAATAAACTTTCAGTTCAAAATCAGATATTTCATTCTTAATAACCTGATATATATATCAGGCTTCCATACAGTTTCCATTTACCAAATTCACTCACAGGATATTGGAGCTGTAGTTGTTCAAGGTGCCACACAGTAGGATTGAACTTGGAACCCTGTGACTAGAAAACAAGATTCTTACCTGCGCAGCTATGCCTCCACCTTCAAGACATCTTTCCTCATGGCTATCTCTTTACTTTATTGTTATTTCCTCTTTAAAACACCTTGGTATTTTCAAGCTTATCAAAATGTAATTTATATTTAACTTCAAATAATTATAAATTCATTTTTAATCCTTTACTGCCACCCAACCCCTTATCTCATGACTAATTTATCATCACCAAAGTGTTTGGAATTCTGCTTTGAACCTGAAGGGTTTGCCATGGTTTGTATCTTTAATTTTACAAAGATTGCTGCAAGGAAATGGTTCAGTTAAGCTGGCCTAGTGGTTAAGGTGTTGGTCTCACAATCACTAGATCATAGTTTTCATTGTCAGACTGGGTGGTATATTGTGTTCTTAGGCGAAACACTTCATTTCACATTGCTCCTGTCCACTCAACTGTATATGAGTAACCCTGTGGTGGACTGGCATCCCATCCAGGGGAATGTTGTGATCCCAGTTGTGTATACAAATGTTTGAAAGCTGTCATCATATTATTGCTTAGCCCTTTTGATACCAACTCGCCTGAAACTGCTTCTGACTCTGTAGTACAAATGTCTTGTTTTCAAAAGTTCTGAATTAAAATCTTCCACCAAACCTTAGTCACAATTCATGTTCCTAACACTAGCTTCATGATAACTAAGTTATTTTAATAAATTCTTCATTATATTTAAAATTAATTGAAAGAAACAGAGTATCTCAACAGAAATATGGTAACAAATGGGTTAAACATGAACGTATTCATCTCTGTTGAGTTCTTTGCTTAATCCCTTGCACAGAAAAATAATTTCATTCATTATTTAATATAGATCTTTCTGGAGTTAGTGTGAGTAAAAATATTTGAAATCATTTAGAAGCTCCAGTATTATGATTTTACATGATGTAATAAAGGTATTATTATTAAATGTTATTATCTATTTATTTCAAAATACCTACATTTGATAATATTTGAAGCTAATTTGAGATTGGTTTCTTGATAATTCCACCAATGTAAACATTTTTGTGAAAGGCTGTTTTAACAATACTCTGCTAAATTTTACAGTTTTATCTCTTTTCAGAGGTCGGATCTTTGTTTAGTGTTAGATTGAACATCTGCTCAGTCTACAGAGAGAAAAGAAAATATTAGAACAGAGCAGATATCATCCCAAATTCAATTATAAACTGAAATTTAATAGATTTATTTTTATGCTTTTCAAAATAGGTATTGACTTAAGCATTTTCAGCCAAAATCTAAAGGGACATATTATCTGTTGATTTTTGTGAGATATTTAAAGAGATGTTCTATACCATGACTAGCTTTATGCATTTTGGATATTTGTGTGCATATTAATGTGAAGACATCTGTGTGGACATGCATGTGTGTGGACATGCATGTGTGTGGATATATATATATGTGTGTGTATGTAGGCATGTATGTATGCATGCACATTGGAATAAGTTATTATATATATGCTAAAATTATCTACAGCCATTATTCTGTTGAGATCTTTATAGCTCAGAACATTGATTAGTATTATCAAAACTTAGGAACATCTTTTTCTATATATACAGAGATACTACATATACTCACATTCATGTTTGTGTGTCTAACAAATCATATAAGAGAAGAGAAGAGTGCTGAAGATAGTCTTCATAGAGGGCTGCATATTCTTCAAATTCCTTATTGAATTCAACAGCTTTGATGAACTGTTCATAATTTAAATATTAAGATTATCTGCCATGTGTTCTTGACAATAATGACATTAATAGCAATCTTCCTATTTAGCTGCAGTTCAAAATATGAGTGAAAATGTCCCTAAACTAAACTCCTACTTTGATGGAAACTTTAAACATTAAACTGTCCAAGTTATTTTTTCTTATAGAACTTGTCTTTTGTGATTTAAAGGATTAACATACTTACACATACACACATGAATATAGAAATTTGCATTTAGATACATTCTATATTATACATACTTATATTGGCTGGATTTATAGAAAATATCAGGAAAACCCATGTGGCTTACAACATTCTCAAAAATATGTACATCATCATCATCATTTTACATTTTATTTTTCCATGCTTGCAAAGGTCAGATGAGAATATGTTGGGACATGGTTTCCTACAGTTAAATGACCTTCCTAATGCCAACCACCACCTGTTTCTGAGTTAGTTAATATTCTCCCAATCTATCAAACAACAAACAGCCTGAACAAATTACATTGCCTGAAGCCTTGAAAACAAAGGAAATACAAGCTTACACAAATACATCCACTCAAAATCATATCATAACCATCATTGTTTTAACATCCACTTTTCTATGCTTAGATGGGTTGGACAGAATTAATTGAGGCAGATTTTCTATGGATAGATGCCTTTCCTGTCTCCACCCTCACTCGTTCCCAAGCAAAGTAATATTTCTCCATGGCCAGTCATATTTTCATGGAATATTAGAAATGAATTCTTCAGGTAGATGGCCCTGCTCAATCTGTAGAAAGGACGTAGGTAGAAACTCTATAAGATGTACCAAGTGTAAGCTATGGACACATA
>NC_068981.1:134528311-134548163 GCF_001194135.2 Octopus bimaculoides
CAGACAGACAGACACACATTCTCATTTTTATATATATAGATTACATGTATGTATATGTGTGTGTATGTTTGTGTCTCCTTATCTAGATTTTGAATGATAGTTGTAAGTGAGTGACACTGTCATATTATAAGTGGTGTTGTTAATTTCTAATCTTCTGCAAAACATGTCTGGTCATGGAGAAATATTTCCTTGTTTGGAAACAGGTGAGGGTTGATGACAGAAGGTCCATCCTGCTGCAGAAAATCTCCCTCAATAAATTCCTTCTGACTGATGGAAAAAGGGGTGGGGGTGTTAGGATAACGATGATGAGGTTGATATATATATTTTCCTATGTTATTTTTTAATTCAGTAGTTTCATTTCTAAAGTAAAGTCTCAACATTTTTGGTCCCTATACTCTGCACACCAAATTGATTCACAATGTTGATTCCTTATGAAGCCAGAAATTTTTTGTGGGAAGACAGAAAATGGGATGCTGTGATAGTCATGCATTTTCTAGGGTGTTAACGACATGAAATATGTAAAATATGGAGCAATTCCAACTGGGGCTTGAAATTGGGTTAAAAACAAATGAATTGGAAATTCTGTTACATTTTATTAAAATAAATTTGCAATGTTTAGAATCTTTACTTGCAACAAAAGAATAAAAAACACCCCAAAAGAATTCCACTTGCTAATGAATACTCTAGTAATTAGTATTTAGGAGTTAATTTCAGAGGGAGGACAGTATTGTGAAACAGAAAGCCTGTTTTTGTTAAGAACATCTTACCTCCACATGACGACAATGATATTGTGTCATCATCAGGAGCTGGTTGACACTCTTCTAGGTGTAATTCTGAAAATAAGATGAAATAAGTTATGGAAGTTGAAATAAAAACATAAATTTAGTTCTTTAGCATTCAGATTACTCCAATAAACATAATGTTTGTTTATTCACATTGTTTTAAATTAATCATGCACTATCTTCTAGCTTTGAGATTTCAATGATGTGATTGCTTATTTTTAGAATGACATTGTAAGGTAGGAGTGAGAGGCCAAATCTGGCTGGTCTGAATATAAAACAGGTAGAGTATTTAGGCCAGATATGGTTGGTTTAAATACTAAAAGGTTAAACTTAAGAAGAATGTTATTACACCCCCTCCTTGTTTCTCCTGTTCTTCTTAACACAAATTCAGTCCCACAAGATTAGATGAGACCGTTATAGGATGTGTAATGTAGTTCAGTACAAGACAGTGTGGTGTTACATCGCAGGTGTTGTATAGCAGTAAAATATAATGTAGTGTTGCATAGTTGTAGAATGTAGCCTGGTGTTGTATAGTTGTAGAATGTAGTGGGATATCATTAACAATTCAAAAGAGAGGAGTGGAGTATGATCATTTAAATTCACAATGTCATTTATGTGCACAATGTTAATATGGATATGAAAAATATCACAGAGGGAGAGAAAGAGAGCAATAGACCTCCATTGACCAGGTGCGACAGCCTAATGTGCTGAGATGCCAATGAGGAGGAACTCATCATACTTGTGTTTCATTTTGGCTTGGTTTAATTGGCTGGATGCTTCTCCAAATACCAACCACTTTAGAGAATATACTGAGTGCTTTTTGTTGTGGCACCAGCACTAGAGGAGTATCATTTCCTCCACAAGACTAAAGATCACCACAAACTCACACTTTACAGAGTACATTGGGTGCATTTTTCATAACAGCAGTACCGGTGAGGTGGTAATGTCCTCAAGGACATGGCCAGTCATATAATATCATATGATATTGTTTTGCCTAACTCTGAAGTCTATTATATTTTTTCATACTATACATCTTTGAAGGGATTTTCCCTGGACAAAAAAAAAAAAACACAATTTCTGGCCTTTAAAAAACCCACATATGTTAAGTATGTGGTACTCATAATGTTTATACTGTGGGGTTTTTTCTATTGCATGACCTGAATTGATTCTATTCATGCAATGCTACTGCAAATCAACAAATAGTTAATACACTATTTGTATATACTTCAGATTAGACATTTCAATTTCATTTTGGAATTGACTCAAGTGCATGAGATTTATAAGCTGTAAATACAGTGAAATACATATCTGCTACTCTCGTGATCACTTCTGGGGTAATTCTGTTTCACCTAGCTCTGAAGAATATTGTTTTTCAAACACTATGTGTCTTTAAAGGGATTTTACCCAGCGAAAAAAGACCACAATACAAGTATGTGGTGCTGATAATTTTTACATGTCACCTTCCTGGCACTTGTGCTGGTGGCACGTGAAAAGTCATTCGAGCGAGATCGTTGCCAGTACCGCTGGACTGGCTCCTGTGCAGGTGGCACATAAAATAAACCATTTTGAGCGTGGCTGTTGCCAGTTCTGCCTGACTGGCCTTTGTGCAGGTGACACGTAAAAGCACCCACTACACTCTCGAAGTGGTTGGCGTTTGGAAGGGCACCCAGCTGTAGAAACTCTGCCAAATCAGATTGGAGCCTGGTGTAGCCATCTGGTTCACCAGTCCTCAGTCAAATCATCCAACCCATGCTAGCATGGAAAGTGGATGTTAAACGATGATGATGATAATGTGTGTGTGTGTGTGTGTGTGTGTGTGTGTGTGTGTGTGTGTGTGTGTGTGTGTTTTATTTTAATGCCTCTTAGTACCCAAGGGACATCTAGAGTTTATTTAGTACATGAAGAACATTATAAATAACAGCAAAAATATAGTAAGTATATTTGTAACAAATGGTTGTGTTAATTTTGAAGACATAAATATACATAAGTTTCATAGGTAATATAACAGTGCTCCCTCTGTTTACATGATAGATTGCTTCTGTGTCCGCATGCAAACCAAAATCATGTAAATTGGGGGAGATATGTTTTTATTGATATTATTAATAGAAACAGAAACAAAATTTAATCAATCATTTATTGAAACTGGAGTAATAGATACAATTATTATGTGTTAACAAATACTGAGACCCCCTTCGGTCATGACTGACCATGGGATTGCACTTAGAAAGTTACCCTCCCAGGCACAAGTCCGGGCAAGGATGTTTATGGAAGACCAGCAGTTGCCCATGCATACTGGCCTCCCATCTCCATGCCACCAGTGTTATCCAAAAGAAAAGCAAAGGGGCCGATTCAGCTTGGCACCTATGATGTCGCAACTCATTTCTACAGCTGAGTGAACTGGAGCAACATGAAATAAAGCGTCTTGCTCAAGAACACAACACACAGCCCGGTCCGGGATTCGAACTCACAACCTCACGATCACAAGCTCGACACTCTAACCACTGAGCCATGCGCCTTCACTTGTTAACAAATAACCACACTTAATAAGGAACACTTTCCCCACAAACACATCAAGATAACTCCTACTGGCCTTGCAGCGTACCGAACCAAGGGACATAACTCCCAACCTAATCCCCTAGCACTTTTTCATTTCACCATCTTTTTCACAGCAGCTGCAAACAAGATGTGTTAATCTCTTTGACAATAGAGATCAGTCACCATATTCTCTTCCATATCGGCTAACTCTGATGAGTGTAAGGTTATATAATTGGATTGTAATCCTTTCACGAAACCAATTAATAAGATCAGCCGAGATGAATAATATATGATACTGTACATTTCGGATAATACACCCACTCTATTGACAGATATATGAGTGCATCTCTTTCCTGACTTATGGTCTCTTAGATGACTCATGTATATATGCTTGTAGATATAGGCACAGATGTGTGTGGGAAATGAGATTGCATCCCAACTACAGAGTTTCAGGTTCTGTCACATGGCATGGTACCTTGGGAAAGTGTATAGCCCCAGGCCAACCAAAGCCTTGGATTTGGTAGGCAAAGTAGCCTGAGTGTAGATGTGTGTGTGTGTGTGTGTATGTGTGTGTCCTTGTTTTGACATCATGTGATAGTTGTAAATTAGTCTTACTGTCATATGATTCAGTTTCAATATTCTGCAAATCCTGTCTGGCCACGGGGAAATATTATCTTGTTTGCGAACAGGGGAGGGTTGGTGACAGGAAGGGCATCTAGTTGTAGAAAATATCTGCCGCAGCAAACACCATTTGGCCCATACAAGCATGGAAGAATAGACATTAAAATGATGATGATACACACATACAGTTATATACACACACGCACACACACACACACGAACACACACACACATACACGGACACTCTAAAGAGAATTTGAACAGTTATACTTTATATTTATCAAATAGTATATTGCTGTTTATGGTATATGATTGGTCAGAGAGTTACCATTGATTTCACATCTTTTATTGCACTTAGTAATACTAACGACTCAAACATGCTAGCTGGAAGCACATGGCATCTTCAATGCCCTAAAAGGGTTATGAGTTTCTGGCAGCATGTTTGGTCAGTCATCAGTATTGTGCAACAGTGGATGCAAAACCAATAGTAATTTTTTAAGTGGTGATATACCTTAACCAGGAATATACTACTCAATAATATAAAAGAATATATATATATATATATGTATTTATAAATTTATAAACAAAGGGCGTAGGAGTGGCTGTGTGGCAAATAGCTTGCTAACGAACAACATGATTCCGGGTAAGTGTTGACCAAAGCTTTGTGAGTGGATTTGGTAGACGGAAACTGAATGAAGCCCATCATATATATGTATGACCTGTTGAGGCAAGTGAAATTGAAATCGAACTAAATTCGACGACTGGCACCCATGCCAACCTCTCCTTCATTGGACACTAAACTCGGCTTGCGAACACCTGTTGGGGCAACTGTACCAGTTGAGTGCTAAGAGCACCATCCGAGCATGATCATTGCCAGAATAGCTGTCTGGCTTCTGTGCCAGTGGCATGTAAATAGCACCATTTGAGCGTGATCGTTACCAGCTTTGCTTTACTGGCAGTTGTGCTGGTGGCACGTAAAAAAACATTCGAGCGAGATCGTTGCCAGTGCCGCTGGACTGGCCCTTGTGCAGGTGGCATGTAAAATGCACCATTTTGAGCATGGCCGTTGCCAGTACCACCTGACTGGCCTTCATGCCAGTGGCATGTGAAAGCACCCACTACATTCTCAGAGTGGTTGGCGTTAGGAAGGGCATCCAGCTGTAGAAACTCTGCCAGATCAGATTGGAGCCTGGTGCAGCCTTCTGGCTTGCCAGTCCTCAGTTAAATCATTCAACCGATGCTAGCATGGAAGGCGGACGTTAAACGATGATGATGGTGATGATGAATGGCATTGATTGTATGATAGTGACACTCATTTACAGCTATTACACAGTGTCAAGGCAAGAAGACACAAATTTACTCAGATGTGTGTTTGTGTGTGTGCACATACACCACAGGCTTCTTTCAGTTCCCATCGACCAAATCTACTCACAAGGCTTTGATCAACCCGAAGCTATAGTAGAAGGTACTTGTCCAAATTGCTACACAGTGGGACTGAACCCAAAAACCACATGATTGGGAAGCAAACATCTTAATCACACACACATCTTAATCTTCGCAAAATTTCAGCTACCTAAGTGCAAAGCATACTGAATATGTATAGGATTGAATTTACACACACACACACGCACGCACGCACGCACGCACGCACGCACGCACGCACGCACACACACACACACAGAAGTGGATGCTGAAAGGTTCTTGGCTTTGGGTAAAAGAAAATACAGGAGAATCAGTTAATTATGATTTATTTAATATATTCCCCTCTCAGATTGACACACTTATTGCAGCAGTTCTTCAGTTTTTCTAAACCCTGTATAAGAACTCAGAAGGCTGGGCCTCCAACCAGGCCTTTCACAATACCCCCTTAAAGTCAGGAACTTTTCAGCACCCACCATATAGTATATATATGGTTAAATTTATGCATTTTGAATTCTGTGTAAAAATTGTAATGGATGTTAAAAAAAAAATATTGCTTGAGAAATGAAAGAATTTATATTGGTAAAATAAATCTCTTTTCAAATAAAAAGAACTTAAGACTCATTTATTATGTGTTATTTGAATTGAATAGCTGCTAGTGGCATTGAAACGACCACATCTCCACCAGTAGCTGTTAGTCAAACAGTAGGCTAATGGATATTCTTAGCACCAATACCAATATTTTGGGATGTATGAAATAAAGAACTACTGCTCTCAGACTTTATTGATTGCAATATCTTAGCTTTTGTTTACTGGTCATCCTGAAGTTCCAGTTGCTTACTTTGATATTTTAGAACATTTTTACTGAATCTATCAATCATCTGTTACATCTGTGAGAAAATAACAAAAATAACTGGTAGATTAAAACGTTATTCTTTTATATATGAAACAAACAACATACCTAATATGTTTTTAACAAATTCCTAATGAAGTTAATTTTTAATTAAATGTCGAGACATTTTTTTTAAAGCACTATTGAATTATCATTAAAAAATTATCTTTTGTTAGGAAAAAAAAACAGAAAACAGATTGAAATTAAAAACTGACTGAAATTTCATTGGAAAATTGTTAGTTTGAAATTCTTACTCTGCAAGTATACAAGCAAGGGCCTCTATTTCAATCCATGTTGAAATAATTTTGTAGTTAACATATGACAATGTATAAGACACGACAATATTATTGCCTTATGAAGAACCTGTTGTGAAACAAACCTACCAAATCAAATATATTATAAAATAGGGATTTTTAATAATCTTTTATTACTGTAATCCCTCGCCATATTGTGGTTCACCTATCACAGTTTATTATTTAAGTTTACATCAATTCCTCCGTAGTGTTGTTTTGCATTTATAATAAAATAAATATATACAAATTATAAAAATAATGAAACAAAATATACAGTACAGTACTGTTTCTACTTTGTGGATTTTCACCTGTCATGGTGGGTGGTTGGAACGTAACACCCGCAATAGTTCAGGGATTATTGTATAGCTAAAATATTTTTCTTACTTTAACAGATATTGGTTTCAAATTTTGGTACAAGGCCAGCAATTTTGGGGGAAGAGAAAAAGCTGATTACATCAACCCCAGTATTCAACTGGTACTTGAGGGATTAAAAACTGGTAAAAAAAAATATCAACCTAGGCAGAATTTGAACTCAAAATGTAAAAACAGGCAAAATACTGCTAAGCATTTTGCCCAGCATGCTAACAATTCTGCTAACTCACCACCTTTTCTAGTCTAACAGATTATTAAGAATGTTTTGTGCTCTTAAGAGAGCTATCTATTAACTGCAATTTAAAATAAGAATAAAAACTTACACATACTAAACTTCTACTTGGATGGACACTTTAAACATTAATCAGCGTTTTTCTTAATGTCTGTTACTGTAATTTTATATCAACAATGTTGAGATAAACTCTTACATCTAATGTTTAATACCTGTGACAACTTAGAGCCTGCCTCTCCATCATCCTTTTTGTTTTTATGGCTTAGTTAGAGGGGGAACAGTAGTGTTTGTGACCCTTTCAGGGTGTTGAGGACTACTGAGAGAAAGAGAAGTAATTATCAAACCAGAGATCCTGCCTCAAAACTTGCAGTAAAGTGATCTCCATTCGCCCATGAATATTTAAACCAACCATGTGTGGCCAAAATAGTCTACCTGTTTTATGTCCAAACTGGCCTGATCTGACCCCTCACACTTATCCTACAATATTATTCTAAAAATTAACAGTTAATTCATAAAAATCTGAAAGCTATAAGACAATGCATGATTAATTCAAAACCATGTGAATAAATAAACATTAAATTTAACAGAGTAATCAATGCTAAAGGGTTAAATTTGCCAATGAGTTAAGTGGTGATTCTATACCAGGCAATGGATTAAACAGAATTATTCATTCTGACAGACTCCACACAGTATCTGTCTATCACATTTCATTCACAATACTGTGATCAGTCTGTAGCTTTAAAGTAAAACATCACAGTGTTGCATACTAGGATAAAACCCAAAACTGATAAAACTACACAGCCATACCTGTACTCATTTTTATGGCAATTTAAAATAACTGTAATAATGTTTCTGATTTTAATCTCAGATTAAATGTTAAATAATTATATAGTTAAACATCTGACATTTGCACAAACCACAAAATATTAGTTTCAATAATTTTTGTTATTTAATAGAGAACTCTTTTTTTAAACATACGATTATATCAAACATGGTTGTGAGTACATGTTACTGAATAGCCGAATACGGCAGAAATGCATCTAACATTCTCACCAGCCATTGCTAAGATAATTTTCATCTGTCTCTGATATGTTTTGTGTTTTTAAACCCAGCACATCCAAATAAAATATTATCTCAGGACAAATGCCTCAGTAAATTTGCATATTATGATGTATTATGATTTAAGGTGGTAAGATGGCAGAACCATTACCATGCCAGCAAAAGGTTTAGTGGCATTTCATCCAATATTATGTTCCGAGTTCTAATTCCACTGAGGTCATCTTTACCTTTCATCCTTTTGGGGTCAACAATATAAGTACCTGTTGAGCTTTGGGGTTCATGTAGCTGACTTACACTCTCCCCTGAAACTGTTGCTTATGTGCCAAAATTTGAAGCCAATATTTATTAATGATTTATTTATGAATATTTATTTATGATTTAAGGCAGCAAGCTGGCAGAAACGTTAGCACGCCAGGCAAAATGCTTAGCAGTATTCCATCTGTCTTTACATTCTGAGTTCAAATTCTGCCGAGGTCGACTTTGCCTTTCATTCTTTCAGGGTGGATAAATTAAGTTCCAGTTGCATGCTGGAGTCAATCCAATTGACTGGACTCCTCCCACAAAATTTTGGGCCTTATGCCTTGAGTAGAAAAGAATATTTATTTATGATTTAATTAGCAAAAGCAAACTTGAATGTAACAAAAATAATCAGTGATATTTCAGCGTCATCTTTACACACCAGGATCTAAGTTTCTAATTGGAATTCATATTGGGATTTACCAATGCTGAGCAGGAATGGTGTGATCACATAGTTGATCCTTGCATCGATGCTTTCATTAGTGGAGTTTAAAAGCAAAGCTTATTGTGTATTTTTCTTTAACTTTTCCTGAAGATATTTTTGTCGTGAGTGATGAGACCACAGAGTATATGCATTAACAGGGCAGTACCATCTTCACGACATCAGTGGAGGAGATTAAGGCATATTTCAGAATACATTTTTGGGGGAGTGGGGGTGTTTATGATAGCTGTGTAGCTTCTAAGTTACAGTGATTACTGCAACACAAATTCTGAGACAGGAAATCAATGTTCAGGAATCAGAATCTTGTAAATAATATATGAAAGCACCTACATGTAATCAATCTGCTTGTAGTCAACCCACTTTGACAAGTAACAGTGGCATGACAGTAAATATATGTGAAAACACTACACTTAATCAACTTGCCTGTATTCAACTTACCTTGGCAGGTGACTGTGACATGTCAACAGGTAAGACTCAACAACAATAACAAGTAAAAGTCACATTTCACAATAATCACTAACAATCATTACATCCCATCACTTATTTGCATCCAAATTCATGCAGTAGTTGTATTTTTATGATCTTTATACTGGACTACTTGTGTTTCATCAAAATCTCAAAATTTCTTATAGGATTGAGAGATTTATATAGAGAAAGCACTGTAGCAATGTAAGAGTTAACAATATCATAATGACCATAGTTTAAGGCTCTAAACAGACATAGACTCAGTCTTATCCAAGCCAACAATTACTACAATTACTTCCCCGATGAAAGATAAACAATTAAGGTAAAATAATTGTTTCAGTTATTGGACTGCAGCCATGTTGGGGCACCTCCTTGAAGTGTTTTCATCAAATAGATTGACCTCAGTACTAATTTTTTTGTTTTGTATAAGTCTGATGCTTGTTCTATCAGTCTCTTTTGCTGGACAGCTAAGCCACAGGGATGTAAACAAACCAACACCAGTTATGAAGCAATTGGGAGGCGGAGGAGAAACATTGGCACAAAAGTACAAACACAGACACTCACACACACACATTATCCAAGAGCAATGCGCTTGAAAAGATTAAATGAAAGCACTCACACACACTAGGAAAAAAACCTTCTTCCAAAAAGGTTGGTGATATTCTGGAAAAGACTTCATAACTTTTTTTTTTAAAATAACTTTTTAAAAAAGTCCTCTTTATACTCAAAAACTGTATTAAGTAATTTTAACAAAGACTTTCAAATATATATATGCTTTCAAAGTGGGCTTCATAACCAAACATGCTTGCACCTAATATATGAATGATGAAATTAGTAAAAAGAAATAAAGATACAAACTTAATGGCCATAAAATAAAAGAATTGTGTTTCTGCCAAATATTTTCAAATCTTCATCTAGCACCAAATTACAACATCTCATAGTAGATACAGTTATCCAGTAGCATAGCTGAGGGTGAGGGTATGGAGAGTGATCCAACCTGGGTGATGCTTTTGTGGGGGTGACATTTTGTGTCTGTTACATAAGCTTGTATAGATTGTATTGAAATAAAAGTATTTTTAATGTCAGTACACAATCTAGTTAATTATCTATTTTTCTATATATATATATATGATGATGGCCGTCCACTCGTGACCGAGGAAGACCATTGCTGACCTTCAGGAACATTGTGCACTCTAGGACTAACTTATATTTTGCATTTGCGGCTCCGTTGGTGGCTAATGAGCCCTGCTCTTGACAAGCATACACGACTGCAAACATTGCAGACCAAGCTTTTCCCATTCACTATACAAGCCGTGTGCTTTCACACAGCTCGCTTAAGTTCTTCATACTGGATACGTACTCTCTCAAAAGTGTCGATCTCCTCCTTAACCTGCTTCCTCCATCTGTGGCGATGACTGGCATTGTTCTCCCAGTCAGTGTCCTGCATATCACAGGCGTTTAATAAGGACTTAACAGTCCTTAAAGCGCAGCCTTGGTTTCTGCCGGAGTCTGCTTCCATTCACAAGTTCTCCATATAACATCTGCTTTGGAATCCTGCTATCCTTCATTCTAATAAGGTGTCCAGTCCAACGTAACCAGTGCTTGTGCACCATGGCCTCAATACTCAAGATATCAGCTGTCCTCAGGATCTGTGTCTGGAATTTTTGAGGTCCAGCCAACATTGAGAATGTGCCTGAGACATCTCTGATGAAAGCGTTCAAGGGCCCTTACCTGACGTTTGTACAGAGAACATGTCTCACATGAGTAGAGGAGCGATGTTAGTACATAAGCATGATACAAAGCAACTTTTGTTTGCCTTGCTATGCCATGCTAGGACCAGACACGAGACTGAAGAGACCAGAAGGAATTAGTTGCTCTCTGTAACCTGAAAGATATTTCCTTATCCTCATGAGGATATATATATATATATATATATATATATACATAGATAGATAGATAGAAACATACGCACACACACATACACATATTTGTATAGCTTTAAGAGGGAATTACTGTGCAATATGTTTTAGTTTTTGTGGGGTCCAGAAGTGGAACAGAGCAAACTAAAGGGCTGTACCTGCTGTTATCTTGAGATTTTCTCATGTAAGATTTCTGTTAAACATGTAACATTTACATAAAGAAAATCTTTTTTCCTTTCTATACCTCAACAGGTGAAGCAGCTTATAGACATTATTTGTAAATATATAAGAAATTCCTTTATTTATGGACATCTAGAGAAAGCTTATGACTGAGTGATTTGGTTTTATTGTTTCATGATCGTAAGGTCTTGTGTTCAATTTCTAGACAGAGCAATACATTGTGTCCTTGAGTAAGGTACTTCATTTCTCATTGCTCCAGTCTACTGTACTGAAAATTAGTACCACCCAAGTAGTGCTGTAACCCTCTCTCCCTTCAGTTGTCACATGACTAGTATTCCACTTGATCAAGGATGAGAGAACTGAGACTGTCTATGTTTGCTTGTGACTACATAGATACAGGAAACAGTTAGCAAAAGCAAGGTACATATTGCCAAGTTGTATTTGCTTATGAGTAATGGCTATTTTCTAATATATGGACACTTGTTTTGTGTGTGTGTGTGTGCGTGCGTGTGTGTGTGTGTGCGTGCGTGTGCGTGTGTGTGTGTTCTTTCACTAGTTAATGCTCACACATTAAACAGAAAAAGTGATTTTTTCAGTTTTGTAATTATCAGCTTCTTAAATTGATAAACTTATTTGGAGAAACTTCAAAGTTACAGTCATATTTACTGTTTTAAGATTGTACATTTTACAGTCTTTTCTCCAGTTGATATTTCTAATGTTTCTGGTCTTAAGAATACATGCACACATACACACACACATATATGTGTGTGTGTTGGTATATATGTTTGTGTGCTATATGTGCACACACATGTATACATGCACATATAGATAATATAGATATATGCATTTTGTTCTTCAGGTTACAACTTGAAAATGTTTCATTTGTAGATTAACACAGCTACATCCAAATTCTATACGGTATGGTTTGTAGACTCCTTAACCTTACAGCTAAAGATATCTGTGTCATATGTGTATGTGGTGTTTATCTTGGCTGTAAATTAATTTTAAGTTTCATTTATAATGGTATAAAATTAGTGCCATGAGAAGTATTTTAGTGAGAAAGCTAAGAGACAAGTAAACAACTAGCTAAGAAGACAGTATTTTGTGATCTTTCCTTGGCATTGCATTATGCCTGTAACCAGGACACATAGCTATAAAATGGTAACACAGGTTATTGATAGCTCATTTCTTGAAGCAGTGACAAACCTGCTGATTTTACAAATAATTTATTAGGTGGCAGTTGACAGGTTTGACTCCTGTGGTAATGTGTGTTACTCATATAAAATGGTTACTAAAATGGCATTTTTTGTCTCTGTATTGTTGGTGCAGGCATGGTTGTGTGATAAAGTCTACTTCTCAATTGTGTGGTTTTGGGTGCAGCACTTTTGACAAATATTTCTAATATAGCCCTGACCAACTGATGCCTTTTAAGTGAGTTTGGTTGACAGAAACTGTACAGAATTTTCTCGTGTGTGTGTGTGTGTGTGTAAGGGAGCAAACTGGCAGAATTGTCAGTATGTCAGACAAAATGCTTAGCAGCGTTTCTTCTGGTTCTCTATATTCTGAGTTCAAATCATTCTAAGGTTAACTTCACCTTTCATCCTTTTGGAGTCAGTAAAATAAAGTACAAGTCAAGTACTCAGATCAATGTAATCAACTTGCCTTCTTCCCTCAAAATTGCTGGCCTCGACCCCTGCAATGGGGCTCAAGAGAGTTATTTTGTGATCTCTGTCATTTATATACACCATGGAAACTGAATAACTTGTCTTATGAGTTCTAAGACTCAAGGAAAAAAAAATTTTATGTATGTGTGAATGTCAACATTCTGTGCTTTGTATGAAAAAGAAAGCACTTGGCTACAAATGTTGTTATTTGTTGCTAGTTCCTTGTCCACAAATCATCAGCTCTGTGCTTTCAAGATGAGTGAAATGAAAAATTCCTTATTTAAAAAACAAGTAAGATAAATGACAAGAAGGGCATCCAGCTGGAAAAAATTGTCTCAGTATATATTTGTCTAACCCACGGAAAAACAAATACAAAATGAATAAATAAACGAATTCATTTTATGGTGTTTGGTTTTATTGCTGTGATGACATCTGAATTTTTAAAATGCCTCAAATAATAAGTGTAAGATTTCCAAGTTCAGTAAAATATTTGCTAATTTAAATAATATTTCTATTAAACAGGTTGATATTTGAACTGAAAATTGATTGCAGCAATCAGAGATAATTTTTTTTTAAATTGGCAGCATTCATTTCATTTTATACTTTTTTATTCCAGCCAAGATAAATATCATTTTCCACTGATTTAATAGAGAGTAAAAAATTAATTTGTTATTATTTTCTATGGAAAGAACATATTGAGGTTAGTCATGAGAGAAAGCTTACTAAATACTAGGAGCTGGTACAGATATGCAGAAAATAAGGGCTGGCAGGCTTGTTGTGAGGCAAATGATGTAGGTTGCAAAGAATTTATAAGTATTTATTCTGCAAAGCCTTGATTCAGCTTGGAGTTACTAGTGTGGCAAAAAAGAATGCCATAAATTCCATCAATGAAGTTACCGGAAAAGCCACTAGGTAGCTTTGATAAAGAGGATAGAGCAGTAGCTTACAGCTACTGGGATGCAAGCTGAGACTTGATCAATCACAGCTAAGTCAACCAGGTTAGGGGATCTGATGTTGAAAGACCCAAAACCCACTAAGATCTTAGAAACATCACTGATGAGGTATCCCTGTGCATTCAGGAGATGTATCTTGGAGCAAAAAGGTTTAATTCCATGATTATGATTAATATCATGTTACATTTGTTTTTGTCATTTAGCCATTAGTAAGCTTTGGTTGAGCAGACTTATGATGAAAGCATTCTATACTTAACCCATCTTTTTTTCTTATTTCTTTTAGAAACATAGTATTTGAGGGCCACATAATCCAGCTTTTTTTTTTTTTTTTTTTTGGATGATACGGTATGATTTGAAAGAGATTTGGCTGTTATATCTTGTAACTTAAGAGACTATGTGGAGGTTCTCTGATATAGCATGTTTTAAGACAATTTAAGGAACTTTGGCATGCTTCAGCTAGTAGCAACCAGTTCTGATGTTGCTCTTTGCTGCAATATCATACAAAGAAGGAAAATTCATATGATGTAATGCACTTTTTAAAAAACATTTAAAGTAGTTCTTTGTTTTTACATTTTTTTAGATATTAGAATTTGTTCTCTTCAACGAGAATTTCAAATTTCATGAAGCTGTTTTCTGCAACACCTAAAATTATAATATTTTATCCCCCAACAAATTTTGAACTCTATGGCTGTGTAGTAAAGAATTTTATTTCCCAACTGTGTGGTTTGGGGTTCAGTCCCCCAATATGACATCTTGAATAAGTGTCTTCTATAATAGCCCAGGGTTAACCAAAGCTTTGTTAGCAGATCTGATAGTCAAAAAGTGAAAGAAACCTTTAGGCACAGGAGTGGCTGTGTGATAAGTAGCTTGCTTACCAACCACCTGGTTCCGGGTTCAGTTTCACTGCCTGGCACCTTGGGCAAGTGTCTTCTGCTATAGCCTCAGGCCGACCAAAGCCTTGTGAGTGGATTTGGTAGACGGAAACTGAAAGAAGCCTATTGTATGTATGCTTGTATGTCTGTGTTTGTCCCCCCAACATTGCTTGACAACCAATGCTGGTGTGTTTACATCCCTGTAACTTAGCGGTTCGGCAACAGTGACTGTTAGAATAAGTACTAGGCTTACAAAAAATAAGTCCTGGGGCCAATTTGCTCGATTAAAGGCGGTGCTCCAGCATGGCCACTGTCAAATGACTGAAACAAGTAAAAGAATAAAAGAATATATGTAAATTTGTTTGTGCTTAGGTGTTTGCTTGTGTCTTGTTGCTTTGACATTGTGAGATAGCCGTAAATGAGTTTCACTATCATACAAGTGGTGTTATTCATTTCCAGTCCTCTGTGAAGGCATGTCTGGCTATAGGAAAATATTTAGTAGACAAATTCCACCCACCCCATGCAAACACAGAGTGCTAGAAAGAAGGAAATGCAGAATGAGAACTTTATCATTCAAGCTGTGATAAAAGAACTTTGTCAGATCAATTAGTCAATCAATTAATTGACAAATCTAATTAATAATAAAACTGATGACGTATCTTGGAGCAAAAAAGTTTTAATTCCCTGATTATGATTAATATAATGTTACGCTTGTTGCTGTCATTTAGCCCCAAGTTAGCCTTGGTTGAGTAGGCCAATGATGAAAGCATTTTATTCTTAACCCATCTTTCTTGTGTGGGACATAACCACCTCATATGTTTTATTGGCAGTATGAGTCTCCTAACATACATCAATATGTGTGCCAACTCACAATTGCACTTCAAGAACTTCTCATATCAAATACAAAAATATAACTGCATTATAATAATAACTTTCCCCCTTTTTTTCTTGTTTTTCTTTTTATTTTAGATTCAATTGAAATATTTGTTCCTTTATTTATTTACAGATTTATAAAATACAAGGGTAATTATTTCAAAATAATTACTCCTTTTTCATTACGTGAAAATTTTAAAAAATTCAAAAGTTATCTCTTAACAAGCAGATATTTTCAGCAATACAACAGATGTCTGAATTACTTAGCACCTGATTTGTATTCTTCAAAAATTTGAATAAATAAAAGCATACAGCTATCTTGCTATCAATGTTTATTATCATCTGTTTATTTGATCTGAACCTGCAAACACTTTTACTTGTTGGAAATCTAGTAATAATCATCTATCACATGTATTTTATGTAAATACTTTGTGTAAATATTTTCCTCAACAATATTCATGTGGGCTTTTTATCATTTTCACAAATTTGTGCGCATTGTTTGTTTTCCTTAAATATTTGTATAGGACTGATCTTAGACTGCACATCAGTAGCTATTTTTCTGCAAGAAAGAATAATGTAGTTTGTTCAGAAATACATCAAAAACTCAGATGTAGTATTTAAAATGATAAATACAGCCAGCCGTTGTAATTTGTGCAGTTTCACATATAGACTAAGAAAGAAGCATTTTGATGAGTAAAGGAAGGTCCTAAAACACTCAGATGAAAGAGCAGAGAAGTGAAGTTTTTTTTATGCTCCTAGGACTGAAAGAGTTCATATGCACAGCATATGCAGTCTTAATTACAAGCTGTGGTTGCTTCTCCAGTCAGTATCATTGCATCTAAATGTCTTTCTTGTGTCTGTGAAACTTGTTGTAACGTAGATGTGAATCAAATTGTTAATACAAATATCTAACCTTTGAAACTTGTGTTGCATCCTCTTTCCTTTTGTTTGTACATCTATCTGTGTGTATTCACACACACAGACACACATTTGAAGGTTATGTTATGCGATGCCATTTTTTATTTCTATATTTTAAACCAATGAAAGGTGTATGCTGTGTGTTATGAAGTTTACTTCCCAACCATATGGTTTCAGGTTCAGTCTCACTGCATGACATGGGTAACTGTCATCTACTTCAGCTCTGGGCTGACCAAGATGTGAGTGGATTTGGTAGACAAAAACTGAAGGAAGTTAATCATAAGTCTGTTTGTATGCATGTTTGTGTTTCCTTACCTTCTTATCGTAAATGAGTGTCATTCATTTCAAGTATTTTGTGGAAACATGTTTGGCCATATAGAAATATTACCTTGCTAGGAAACAGGTGAGGGTTGGCAACAGGAAAGGCACCCAGCTATAGAAAATCTGCCTCAGTAAACTCCACTCGACCCATGCAAGCATGGAAAAGTGAGCATTAAAGTGATGATGGCAGCAGTGGTGTTGTTGCTGAATTCAGACAAGTCTATAAATATGTACATTTTAAATAACCATATAATACTTTTCCAAATTTGAAATACTGTTTTGTCACTTAAAAAAAGTATCCCTCTATTGATAATGAATGCTTAATAATTTTAACATTGTTGCAATTTTGTAGGCTTTTGTGAAGCCTCCATATCTATTTTCTGGTTTGATTTTGACTTCTAATCTCATAGGGAAAGTGTTAACTTTCCTTAGTAACACTGAATATTGTCAACTTCTATACATGCAAGTCTTCAGTTAGCATCAGACATCATTTCACGTACACTTCATTTTCATTTGTTTTACCTGCTATGAATATTATTTTAATCATCAACAACAACAAACAGAATGTTATGAAGATATTAGTACTATTGAAGTACCCCTACTTGTATGTTAGTTAGGTTTCAAGTATGGAGTCAAGTATTAACTTGAATTCTAGACTGATCAAAGTACTCCTTCCTTGTTCTACGACTTTAAGTAAATTTTCTTAAGATAACAGGCAAAAAGAATGTTTATTTAATTATTTATTTAATTATATTTTTATTAAATACCTTGTGGTATGAATTTCATGTGTCATTCTACATAAGGTCTTCAGGCAATGAGCTGGCAGAAATCTTAGCACAGCGGGCGAAATGCTTAGCAGTATTTCATCTGTCTTTATGTTCTGAGTTCAAATTCCGCCGAGATTGACTTTGCTTTTCATCCTTTTGGGGTCAATAAATTAAGTACCATTTGCGTACTGGAGTCGATCTAATTGACTGGCCCCCTCCCCAAAAATTTTGGGCCGTGTGCCTAGAGTAGAGAAGATTATACATAAGGTCTTATTTTAGTTGCATACTTCTAAGAATTATGTATGGTGGATTTTTAAAGCATAACTAATATAAATAGCCAAATTAAACAATCTTCTGAGAGGGGTTATTGCATTATGCAACTGTGTAATAAGCTAAAAAAATTACAAATGTCACTGTCTAAGAAAAACAAAACAAAACAAAAATAAACACTTAATAAAAGTATTCCATTTACTACACTTTTTTTTAGTTTTTTATACTTTATGTGTGAAAAGTATGATATTGTTACTCATGTCATTAGTAGAGAAGAAATTTTGACCTTTATAAATCCTATAATTAAAAGTAATTAATTCCTTAGTAAATTATTTTAATTTTTCTTCTGTGCTGTTCAGAATTTATTTGTTAATTAAGATGATAATCAATGTCACATCCCTTTATTAATAGCCAAATGTAATGCCTTCATCTCAACAGCTGTTCACTGATTTTTCTAAATTTATGTGGATATGAGTGAGTATTCAGTTAGATAAAGAGTTGAAAATTCAGATTTCATTATTGGTGTCTGGCAAAGTCAATGATTCACTCCAACTCTTTACAAATAAATTCCATAGGGAGGTACATCTCACCTATGTAAGTAACCACCAAGGACATTGTACAACTGATTTTGTTAGCTTGCAGTTTTTGCATTGAAATTTTCGCATGGTTCTGAAGAAAAGCAGTGAGAAAAATACATTCTGTTTCTAACTTGTCTTTCCTACCAGCTGCTTATCACCTCCACTGAAATAAATAGAGCAATCACTCCTAGACAGACTGACAGCTTTGATTATGAGATGCTAAATAATTGATAGTTTGTTATGCTTGCTTGAGATTCTGAGTTATATAAAATATTTACTGTCACTTTTTTTTTTTAATGTCTTTATGTTGTTTTCCATGTTTATCATGGTTTATGTTAGTTTGCAATACAGCATGTCTTTCTGTGTATTAAAGCTTATATCATATCATCTGTTAGACTATAAGGCTTAACCTTCTTATATTTCACCTGGCCATTTCCTTCAAAGCTAGTCTTCATCTATCATTATCATTGGTACTGCTTCACTCACATCATTTCATACAATATCATCATTAAACATCCACGATGATGATGTTCCAATGGTTTTGAATGGTTTGACAGGATTCTCTGGATCAAAGGACTGTATCGTGCTCCAGTGTCTACTTTGCCATGGTTTCTATGGTCAGGTGTTTTTCCTAATGTTAACCTGTGATATATATTGGTTTCAAATTTTGGCACAAAATCAGCAAGTTCAGTGGGAAGGGATAAGTCGATTACATCGATCCCAGTGTTCAACTGATTACTTATTTTATTGACCTCAAAAAGATGAAAGGCAAAATTGATTGACCATGGCAAAATTTAACTTAGAACATAAAAAGGAACAAACTACTACTAAGCGTCTTGCCCAGCATGCTAATGATACTGCCTGTTCACTGCCTTAACCTGTAATATATATTGACATATTACAAACGAGCATATATTTACCCTACATAGATCAGCCAATACATTTGATATTTAAGCAAGTTACAGGCACAGGAATGGCTGTGTGGTAAGTAGCTTGCTTACCAACCACATGGTTCTGGGTTCAGTCTTACTGTGTGGCACTTTGGGCAAGTGTCTTTTACTATAGCCTCGGGCCAACCAAAGCCTTGTGAGTGGATTTGGTAGACGGAAACTGAAAGAAGCCTATCAT
>NC_068981.1:134548232-134550373 GCF_001194135.2 Octopus bimaculoides
ATATATATATATATATATATATATATATATATATATACACACACACACACACATATATATATATACACACACAAACACACACACACACACACATATATATATATATATATACATACATGTGTATACATATATATGTTATAATTTAGAACAAACAGTAAAAGGTTGTCATTATAGTACTCGGAGTTTCAAATGTCGGCGCGACATTCGAAACTCTGAGTACTGTAATGACAACCTTTTACTGTTTATTCTAAATTATAACATATATAAATAAACCTTTATTTCTCTAATATCTATGTCTCATTCTTTTGTTGTTACATTTTATTCTATATATATATAGAATATATATATATATATGTGTGTGTGTGTGTATATATATTTGTGCACCTGTGTTTGTCCTCCCACACCATGACTTGACAACCAATGCTGGTGTGTTTACATCCCTGTAACTTAGCTGTTCAGCAAAAATGACTGATTGAATAAGTTCTAGGCTTACAAAGAATAAGTCCTGGCATCGATTTGTTCAACTAAAGGCGGTGCTCCAGCATGGCCACAGTCAGACGACTGAAACAAGTAAAGGAATAGAAGTAAAGTTCTTCATTGCTCTAGCTGCAACTTATGCAGACAAATTGACTCTGTTCGTCGGATCAGTTTTGAAATTATTTCCAATAAATCTCAAGTATAATGACGAAAGCAAGAGAACTGAGAGAGAGTTCTTTGTAAACAACTTCACATCTCTTATTTTGTTTCAGTCATTGCACTGTGGCCAATACTGGAGCACCACTTGGAATCAACTCCAGTACTTATTTTTAAGCCGGGTACTTATTCTATCAGTATCTTTTGCTGAACTGCTATGTTACTGGCACATAAACAAACCAACACCTGTTGTCAAGTAGTGGTTAGTGGAAATAAAGACACATGCACACACACACACACATTCGTACATGTATGCACACATGCAAACACACACAAGCACACATGATGGGCTGTTTCACAGTTTCTGTCCTACCAAATTCACTCACAATGGTTGGACCAGGGCTAACTATGCAGCCATGCCTGCACCTATATGCTATCAATTCCTTATTGAATTCATCACCTATCTTTCACTATGGCTAGCTTCATCATAAATGACTCTGATGAGCTTTTATATATATATATATATATATATATATAAAGCACCATTTGAGTGTGGTCCTTGCCAGTGCTACCTGACTGGCCCTCGTGCTGGTAGCATGTAAAAAGCACCGACTACACTCTCAGCGTGGTTGGCATTAGGAAAAGCATCCAGCTGTAGAAACTCTGCCAGATCAGATTGGAGCCTGGTGCAGCCTTCTGGCTTGCCAGCCCTCAGTCAAACCATCCAACCCATGCCAGCATGGAAAGCAGATATTAAACAACAATGATGATGATACACACAAATACACACATCCTATATACATACACAACTAAATTTCTCGATTCATATTAGTTGTATGAAATTTTGCTGAAGATTCTCTTTATACCAACAAATTCTACCTGCAATAATTCTTTTAGAAATATAGTATCACAAGTTCCTTGAGAACATCACTATTTATGAACTCTATTAATCATCCTTTTGTTTTTCTGGTGCTTGTCATGAAGACATCGCAATTTTATTGAGTGACTTTCTCTATGTGTTTTAGTCAGTATTCTTCACTTATACTACTGCAGTGCATGTAGTAGAGCTTCCTGCAAACAACTTGGATGTTTTGACTTTGTGAGCTTCATTTAATAAGGGTTGTGAGGAGGTGTTTCTAGTAAAAACTCAATTGCTTCAGATGGCTCAATGTGGGTTGGGGTGAAGCAAACCATACTGTTGTGAGTGGTGAACATAGAATTAATGGAGTACTGATCTGGCTAGAATATAAGGAGTGTTGTGTGATGGGAGTATTTGATTTGGATTGCTTTTGGTAATTGGGAAATATACACAAAAACACATGTACATACTTATACACAAACTCACAAAAGCACACACAATCTGATAAACTTACAAAAGCAATTACTTACGCAAACTTACACACTACACTGATTCACAAAACTGCACACTTTTGCACAAAAACCATTCACATTCTTCCTCACCTCCCTTCCCCCCCTCTCTCCTCTCTCCCCCTCTCCCCCTCTCTCCC
>NC_068981.1:134550509-134576784 GCF_001194135.2 Octopus bimaculoides
ACACACACACACACACACACACATATATACACACACACACTCTCAAAGAAAAATCACCCACACACATTCATAAAAAACAAGATCACACACACACACACACACACACACACACACACACACACACACACATATACATACATACATACACACACATGCATACACATACACACACATACATTTGAAATAACTGAGACTTATGTTCAAGCAAACACTCATACACACACTCATACACACATTCTTCCCTCACTTTATTCTCCTCGCTACTTTCATTTCCTCTAATCTTATCATTAATTGTCTATGTATGGAATCTATTTATTCCCTCTGATCACATTTTTGCTCCTGTTACCAATTCTCTGTTTTCTATTTATTTTCAGATTGGATTTATTTCTTATTGAGTTCCCTTCTACTGTTGTTTTCGCATGTCTCAATCATTGTCTCATGGAATGGTAAGTAAAATCCTCACTATTTCATTTTGCCTTTTATGCTCTTTGAAAACAAGACCACCCTGAAACACCTGCATTTAGCTTAGCTGGGGGAAATACCCCAGGGCAGTACATTCTGTGCATTGAATACAAATATAGTAAAGTCTTATATGTAATATAATGAGTTAAAAAATTTCAACTAATTGAGATTGTTCATGCAATTAGTAAACAAAAGCATCCTCTAAGAGTGCATAACCCTTTGATATTTAAACTGGCTATATCTGGTCAACATATTTTACCTGTTTTATATACAAAAACTGTCAGATATGGCCTCTCACACCTACCATACAATATCATTCTAAAAATAAGCAATCACATCATTAAAATCTTGAAGCTATGAAATAATACTTGGTTGATTCTGAAAAAATTTCAGTATAGAAGTGGATCTGGTCTTTAAAGCCAACTGGTAGTAATTAGAGCTATTCCAGTCTTATTAAACTTCTTCAGCAAAGCATATTGTACTCACTTAGCTAGATTTAAGAGTGATCAATGTATGTATAGAAATAGAGAGAATATAGTGACCATATGAATGTCAACAGTATGGATAAGAAGTGCTTAAAATCTAAAATCTAACAAACCAACTGAATGAAATATGCTTTACTAAAAAGGTTTAATAAGACCATACCTATTTTCATACCACATTTTTTTATATTTGCCATAAATTATTGTTGTACTCAAGAAGACCAGCCCACCACATCAGAATTGACATCCTAAAACCAAGGTGCCATGTAAAAGCATTGGTGTGGGTGCTGGTGCCATGTAAAAGCACTAGGGTTGGTGCCACATAGAATGCACTGGTGATGATGCCACATAACAAGCACCCATTACTCTCTATAAAATGGTTGGTATTAGAATGGGCATCCAGCTGTAGAAACCAAGCCAAAACAGACTATGGAACCCGGTGCAACCCCTGGCCTTGCCAGCTCCTGTCAAGCCATCCAACCCATACCAGCATGGAAAGAGGACATTAAATGATGATGAAGATGATTAATTTAATAAATTTATATTCTTTGTTTGCTAGTTTAAGAATTCGAAGGGTTTTTGCCTACTTTTTGTTTGTATCCTCTCAGATAAGTAGAACATTTCAACTTCATGTATTTACAACCTGGCTATGATTTTCTATCTCAGCATAGCTTTATATTATAATTCATTGCTTTTGTTGTTTAACCCTAGGCCAGATTTGGTTGAGCAGACCTTGATCAAAGGTCGTCTGGCCATGACCACTTTATCCTTTTATTTCATCAGATATAGTACATTTTGGACTACTTTATCCAACCAATTGTTCTTTTTCTAATATAATAGAGTATATGATTAGAGGTTTGGTTGCTTTTTCTAGCATGCTGAACGACCACAGAGAAACCCTACTTTATTTACTTGGTATCTGATCCATATTATGAAGCATATTTCTTGCTTCATTTCTGTAACTTATTTACAATCTACATGATGTCATTTAGCTCCAAGTCACTCATTCCTGATTGAACAAAACTATAATCAACATCATTCCTGTCATATATCAGGAACTACATTGTCCAGTGTGTCTTTTTAATGAAGAGGAAAGAATCTTGGGAGTATAGCTGGTATTTGTAACAGCTCAAGCTATTTTTTTTAATTTGGAAGTTGTCAAAGACTTCCTGATATAAACTAATTACTATCACATCAATTATTTTGATTTCATTTCAGAACTTAAATTTTTCTTTAAGTATTCTCTCATTCTCTCTGTTCAACTCTTCTTTTGGTCATATAATTATTTCCATTAAAAGGCTATATTAATGGCCATCATATACTACTAATTAGTTGTTGCAGGAACTTCTTGTGACATATGAACATAGCAGTTTGATCGATAGATATAGCAGTGCCTTTATGTGTCACGTCAAAGTGACATGAATTTCTGCACCTTTTCATTCCAATCTTTCAGTGTAAGATTTATAACCTTTCAACCATTGGAAAAGAGGTGTAATAGTCAATATACTAGAAGTGATAACTAAGTTATTCAGTTGGTGAATAGCAATTTCCTAGGGTTGGAGGTACATGGCTTATTGGTTAGAGTGTTGGACTCATGATTATAAGAGTATAGTTTTGGTTCCTGAACTGAGTGATATGTTGTGTTCTTGTGCAAAATACCTTCTTTCACATTGCTTCTTTCCACTCAACTGGAAAAAAAGATTAGTCCTGCAATGGACTAGCACCCCATCCAGGTGAGATATATATGCCATGGAAATTGGAAAACCAGTCTTATGAGTCTATATGACTGAGGTAAGATATTTAGCCTTTATCCTAATTTCCTAAGGTGCTACTCCCAGTTTTAACCACTGACTTATCAGGTGATAGGCTTTTACTTTTAAGCTCATAAAACTGTATAACACAATTTTTGTCCTTGGGTAGCAACTATTATTTCTTATTTACCTGCCCCTAGAAAGTATGAAAAATGGCTGATATTTCCTTCAAGCTTTGCCTTTGTTACATTTATTTAAACCTCAAAGAATCCCTCTCAACATATGGCCATGATGCTTCCCACTACTCTTGCTCATGATAAGAGATGCACATACTGTCAGCCACTAAAGGATATGCTCAAGTGGTTAAAGTCAAGCAAGTGATGAGTGAATCTGTGATGCTGAGCAGAATATTTGCTATAATGATATTTCTGCTTCAGCAACTCAGCCCTGAAATGTAATGGCAAATAGGTCAGTCCAGGTCACAAAAGCAAAGTTTGAAGAGAATAATAGTCATTTCCTTTGATTTCTAGATGGAAGCAAAAAAAGAAATCACTTACTGAATGAAGACAAAAAAATTGTAATTTTGTTACCTAGTGGTTAAAGTGGTGCTCCAGCATGGGCGCAGTCAAATTATTGAAAGAAGTAAAAGAGGAAAAGACTGTAATCCCAAATCCCTCTGATTGGTCACAAACAGAGAGAAATGAGCTAGGAAGTGGAAAAGATATTTAACCTTTTTGATATCAGCCCACCTCAGATTGCATCTAGTTCTATGATACAGAACTATTTTTAAATATTTTTTTAAAAATCTTTTGTTTGTTTCAGTCATTGGACTGCAACCATGCTAAGACATTGCCTTAAAGGATTTAGTCAAACAAATTGACTGCAGTACTTTTTTTTTTTTTTAAGTTTGGTATTTTTTCTATCAGTCTCTTTTGTCAAAGTGTTACATGGATGTAAACAAAACAACACCAGTTACCAAATGGTAGTTAGGAACAAACTCCAAGACAAAGACACACACACACACAAAAGGGTTCCGCATAGTTTCCCCTCTACCATATCCACTCATAAAGTATTGGTCAACCCAGGGCTACTGTAGAGGACACTCACTCAAGATGCTGCATAGTATGACTGTACTTAAAAGCACATGGTTGCAAGGCAAGCTTTTTAACCACACAGCCATGCTTGTGAATGTCTGTTGCTTGTATGTTGTGTATGCATGTACAAAGGATGAAAAGCAAAGTAGCCTTCAGAAGAATATGAACTCACAATATAAGAGGCATTCAGCTAAGTACTGTGAGACATTTTGCTTGACACTCTATTGATTTTTGCCAATTCACAGCCTTAGGAGCGATGAAAAACAAAACAGAAAATTAATGTAAAATAAAAACCAGGAAAGGAAAAAGAAGTTAAGAATTAATGAAGATGTGAAATCTTTGCTATATTTATTAGCAGTATTATTGATTTAATGATGAGATATTGACCAAGAATACAGAGAGTAGAAAGCTACTGCAAATAAAGAGTATTGGTGGGAGAACAGGAGAAGAAGCATTCAAATTAGATGTAGACATGGTAATAGAGAGGATGAGAGAAATAATGTGATCTTAGCAACTGAAAAACAAGAGGATTTGAAGATGTGTTATTAATGGTCAGTATGTGTACAGCAGGTTAACTAAAGAGGTACTCAGCATTGTATTATTTTTTTTTCCTGTATCTTTTAGCAGGGATAGAAGGCAGTACCCCTAATCCTTTATAGGGCCTCTAAGACTGGTAGCATGGGGGAGTATGGAGAACAGTATCCTTAAACAGCACATCTGTTTTGGTGCATGCCTGTATGACATTGCTGATTCAATGCTGACTTATTTGACATCAGACGTTTTAATGTTTCTCTTGTTCTTTCTTTTTCTCCCCCCTCTCTTTCTTCTTTCCTCTCTTCCTCTCTCTGTTTATGTGTGTGAGCATCTAGTTATGTTTGTATGTGTCTATAATGGGTCTCTCTCTCCCCCTTTCTATCTCACTATCTTTATCTGTATGTAAATATTTTTCTGTGTGTGAATGCGTTTGCCCTCCATGCCAAAACATACTATCACCAAATCATCAGTATCCAAATTGTTGCATCCAATCATCTCATTCTATCCTTAAACGGGAGATTTGACCAGAATTAACAGAGTGGACTCTGTTAATGGCACCAACGATGCCAAGTAGTGATGCTAAGCCAAGTGATGGATTAAGTCTATCAGCTAAGTATACCTTGGTGGGATTTGAACTCAGAATGTAAAGAGCCAAAACAAATACTGCTAGGCATCTGGTTTGATATTCTTACTGTCCGAAATGAGGAAAAGCAAAGTTGAACTTGGTGGGATTTGAACTCAGAGCACAAAGATTAGAACAAATTCAATACTCTAATAACTCATCTAATAAATGAGATACTTAGAGAGATTCTTTTCTATTCTAGGCACAAGGCCTGAAATTATGTTGAGGAGGGGCCTAGTCAATTAGATTGACCCCAGTGCACAACTGGTACTTAATTTATTGGCCCCAAAAGGATGAAAGGCAAAGTCAACCTTGGCGGAATTTGAACATAAAGACAAACGAAATATCGCTAAGCATTTCTACTGGTGTGCTAACATTTCTACCAGCTCGCCGCCTTGAGATAATTAGAGAGATTGTACAACCAATTTTACATGTATCTGTTATTTAGTCTCAGGTCAGGCTTGATTGGGTTTTTGCTGCTGCTCTTTAGTGTCAGGTCAGCCTTGATCAAGCAGATCTATAATCAAAGATAATCCAGTTATGATCACCTGGTCTTTTTTTTTTTTTTTTTTTTTTTTTTTGGTATTTTTTCAGGTAAAGGATATCTAGGTTACATTATCCAACGCATCCTTTCTTTTATGAGATGGTATGATGTGTTTTGAGAGAATTGGGATATTATTTCTAGCAGAGCAAACAATTATATAGAGTCTTTTTGCATTTGTTTGATTTTACACCTAGTTTTGTAGCACAAGTGGAGCTTTGTCAAATGAATAGCTGTATATTGCATTACATACTGCAAGCTATAAAGTTGAACAATTGTTCACCTTGAAATAAATAGCAAGTAAAGTAAGATAAACACAAAGGGAAAAAATAAAGCAGTGGAATGTCAGGAAGTTGATATGAGGATATAACTACGAATGAATGGCAAAAGTAAGAATGGGATACTGAAGGCAAAAGTTGCAATGGAGATTCTATAATGGGTATTGGAGAAGCAATGTTCCTTTCATATTCACAATGCAAAGATAAAAGCTGTATGATACAGCTGAAAAAGAGCTGATAAAGTCTAAAATCAGTCAAGTAGTTATAAATCATTATAAACCACTGAGTTGATAAGAAAAAGTCTGAAAACACAAAAATATAATGTATATTTGAATGTAGATGTGAATGAGATTTCAGTTGAACTTGCTTTACCATTTTATAATTTTCATCAACTACAAAATCACAAACAGTAAGGAAACATTTCAAATATATGTATAATTTCCTGACATAATTTATTTCAGTTTACCTATTTAGTCAATGTAAAAATTGTATCACTAATTTAGGGTTAAATATTGATGCAAATTTTTTTCCCCTTATAGTTTTAGCTTTGCCCCATGTACAAAGTCACACCCCAGTTTTTTTCAGTTAAAATCAAGCATAAAATAGGCACATCTTTTGCAGGTAATTTGTGAAGAACTATGTTTATTAGTTACATGATTCCAAAGGACTAATGATTGAGTCACTGCATTTCTGTTGACAAGAATAATAAGGGAGTATTTGTATTTCAGTGCAAAGAACTGCAATCAAAGAGTACTGTTATTGTTTACTATTATTTTTTCTTTCTCTCTAATGTTTACATCCATCACTGATATACATCAACAAAAGATATACACAAAGATATATTCATAGAAACCGATTAACACATACACATGAGCACACACACACACACACTTCTATATGTAGGTACAGGCATGGCTGTGTGGTTCAGAAATTTGTTTCCCACCTGCATAGCACCTTGGGTAAGTGTCTTCTATAATAACCCCTGACTGACGAAAACCATAGTAGATAGAGACTGGAAGAAGCCTATCTTATACATGTATGTGTGTGAATGTGTGTGTCCTTGTCTCAACATTGCGTAATTGTTGCCAATATTCTACAAAAACATGTCTAGCTATAGAGAAAGCCAGCCCTTACATAAACCAAGTGGGAATATAGATAGCAACAAAGAATTGACAGAGGGTAGTTATTGCATCTTCCATCTGTTAATATTTTCTTCAAATTTTCTTTTTGACTTCAAAAAGATCAGCTCCAGTGATGGTACATGCAGTGACACACATAGAGAAAGACTGGAGCAGACATGAAGACACAGGAATAGTTGGTCAGATCAAATCTGAGAGAGTTAAACAAAATGGATCAAATCTTAAGTAGTATCCACTACCCTAGATCCAATCTGTGGTAGTGAAAAAAAAAGTACTAAGTGATAATAGGCTGTATGATAAATCCATCTAATTCATCCCGGGCAGTAAATCATGTTAAAATTATCATGGTATATCTGTTGTGATGAGTAATTCTTCTATTACTTCTCCTGCTGTATTAGATAGTTTTAATATGCATAGCTGAGTTTCCACTATTGTTCGGTTACTAGTGTGTTCAATAAATTGGTTTTAGGAAAACAGGATAGATATGCATCGTTATGATCTAAGCATTTGTTAAAGATTTTGTTTATATTTTCTGTCTTCTGCTATTTGCTTTTATCAGTTCCTTATTTAATTTATGCAATATTTCACTTTATTTATAGAATAATTTCTTTAAACGTTCCTTTTGGAATTTCTTTCTCTATCCCTTTGCATTCATTCTCACATTCATGTCTAATAATAATTTTGAATTGATTCAATTTTTCTCTCAAAAAAAAAACACATGCACAATAAACTACATGCACACACATACACACACACGGATGGATAGAGGCACACACACACAAACACACATACACGCACATGAACATACATACTTGCATGTATACTTGATTAAATGCTATAGTTAGCTGTAGTTAGAAGTTGGATAGATAGAATGGTGTATTGAAATTAACATGTTTTAATATACCATGTTCTTTCTTCAAATTGGATCTCAATTCAAAAGAACCAAAATTCAATTATCTTACATTGAACTGTTCGGCCTTGTTAACCTTTTTCAGGTGAATGATATGTATTTGTTACAGTGATTAATTATATGAGTGCAATACCCTACCTAAATCCATTTTCTGAAAATTTTCCATTCCAGAATAGACTTCCAGTTAATCAAAATTTCATTATTACATTAAAATTGCAAAATTTATTTATAGTTTTCAGCCATTTCTGACTTATTTGTCATCTAATAGCAAACTTATGACATTCTAAAGAATAAAGTATTGTGGGAAAACATTACTTTATTGCAGGAAATGTATAATAAAAAGTTACGTCACTGTTTTTCTACTGTGGATTGGTAGAATTATTACAACATCAAACAAGTTCTGGGGTAAACTAAATTGGCTGTACTCTGGTCCTCAATTTTAGTCCACATGTAGATTTTCCTTAGTCCTTTTCATAACCATTCCATCTGTGACAGCCTCTGGTTTCAAAGTCTTCACATTCCACTTAAAATCTCCCATTATAGTTTTATGTAAGATCCATTATGTTATGTTTCGTATTTCTACTTAATACCAAAGTGGTCATTTTACTAAATCCTTTCCAAATCTCTTTTGTTATTTTCAAGATTGGGCAGTGTATTTCATCAGAAACACAATCACAAATGGATTAACCCTTTTAATATCAACCCACCCATGACCACCCTGGATCTGCCAAACAAATTTCCTGTTTTAAATTTATCTAAATTAAACTTATCAAAATTCCATGTTAATTTATGTTCCAAAACATTGTTTTTAAAATTGATTGAAACAGAAGCAGTGTATTTCAACAGAAATATAGTAATGAAAGGATTAAACTAAGAGAGAAGCTTATGCTGTAACTATCTTGATAATTCCTTAGTATGTGTGTGAGCATATCTAAATATTTAAGTCTATTAAATTACTCTAACAGTTATCTCACTTATAAGACAAAAATATTTGAACAGTAATTTTGTTCCTTTGAACAGAAAAGTTATTTTTACAAACCATTCTAGATTTCATGAGAATTTGCTTCATTTTTATGTTGTCTAAGATTGTATAAGTTGAGTGGAAGAGCCTAGAGGAATTCTGACATTGAAGCCACTAAATAAGATTATCTTGGAGAGCAGAAAAGTATGATTGATGACCTCGCTAAAAGGAATAAAATGATCAAAAAGCTGGTTACTGTTTGTACTTTGACACTTGTAGAAAATGCTGTACATCTTAACTAACTTAGAAAAGTCATTCATTTAGTACTATGCTTATCCTTTGTTCTGTATATGAAACAGGCATTATCCATTTGCTCTATGTTCTTCCAGTAATTAACTTTATTAGCAGTGACTCTCTTACAAAATTCATTATTTTTACAACTTACATTACTGCCAGTTCTATTTTATGTACAACTACACAGGTATGGCTGTGTAGTAAGGAGTTTGTTTCCCAACCACATGGTTTCAGGTTCAGTCCCACTGCATGGCAACTTGGGCAAGTGTTTTTTTTACTACAGCCCTGTGCCAACCAAAACCTTGTGAGCAGATTTGGTAGATGGAAACTGAAAGAAGACCATCATGTGTATTTATGTTTGACAGATCCAGAACATCACATGATAGTTATAAACAAGTGTTATTGTTACACAAGCAGTGTCCTTTGTTTCTAATCTTCTATGAACCATGTCTGACCATGGTGGAAATATTAGCTTACTTGGAAACAAGTGAGGATTAGCAACAGAAAGGGCATCTGACTGTAGAAAATCCATTTCAACAAATTCCATTTGACCATGCAATCATGGAAAAGTGATGATGATGATGATGCACAATTTTGCTATTATTATGGTACATTTGTTAATTTCAAGCCCTGATGACATTTCATCTATTCTCTCAAAAATGCCTCTAAGAATTAACTCTGAAATTTGAACCTGATAAAAAACTTCAACTTGTATTTCTTTTTTTATAATTTGTATTTTATCAAGATTTTGAATTAAGCTCTTTTCGTTTTGATTTGATATTTGAAATTTCCACAAAGATTCAAACTATTTGTTTTTCTGTAGAAATATCAGTCAACTGATGTTATAATTTATTCAAAAGATGTCTGTGACATATTTTCAGAAGTACTTGTAAATTTATTTGAAGAGTCTATCAAAGTAGGATTGATAATGAACATAGGTGAAAGGATGGTTATATGGTTAAGAAGCTCATTTTTTTTTTCTAATTGCCCACAAGGGGCTAAACATAGAGGTGACAAACAAGGACAGACAAAGGGATTAAGTCGATTACATCGACCTCAGTGTGTAACTGGTACTTAGTTTATCAACCCCGAAAGGATGAAAGGCAAAGTCGACCTCGGTGGAATTTGAACTCAGAACGTAACAGCAGACAAAATATTGCTAAGCATTTTGCCTGGCATGCTAACGTTTCTTATTTCTTTATTGCCCACAAGGGGCTACACACAGAGGGGACAGACAAATGGATTAAGTCGATTATATCGACCCCAGTGCATAACTGGTACTTATTTAATCGACCCCGAAAGGATGAAAGGCAAAGTCAACCTTCGCGGAATTTGAACTCAGAACGTAGCAGCAGACGAAATACCACTAAGCATTTCGGCCAGCATGCTAACATTTTTGCCAGCTCACCGCCTTCCCAACCACATGGTTTTGAGTTCAGTCCCACTGCATGGTACCTTAGGCAAGTGTATTCTGATATAGTTCTAGGCTGACCAGTGTCTTGTGAGTGAATTTGGTAGATGAAAACTGTGTGTGGAGAAGCCTGTCATTATATCTACATATGTGTGTGTCTATGTTTGTTCTCTCCCTACCATTGCTTGACAACTGGTGTTAGTTTCTCTATAACCCTATAACTTAGTGCTTTGGCATAAGAAACCAATGGAAAAAGTAATAGATTTCAAAATAAATACTGGAGTTGATCTGTTCAACTACAATTTTTCAAGAGTAGTCAATTACATCACCACTCCCACCACCCCAGTGCTCAAATAGGTACTCATTTTATTGACCCCAAAAGGATGAGAGGCATGGCAGAATCTGAACTCGGATTATAAAGCAGGAAGAAATGCCATGAAACATTTGGTCTTGTGTGCTAATGATTCTGCCAGCTTGCCACCTTAATAATAGTAATAATAATGATGATGATGATGATGATGATAATGATAATAATTTCTAATATAGGACACAAAGCCAGAAATTTTGGGGAAAGGGATAGTTTATTTTATCATCCCCAGTACTAGATTGGTAATTATATCATTGACCTGAAAAGATGAAAGACAAAGTCATCCCCAGTGAAATTTGAACTCAGAATGTTAAGACAGATGAAATGCCACTAATGCTAACAATTCTACCAGCTTACCACCTTAATGATAATAATAATCCTTTCTACTATAGGCACAAGGTCTAACATTTTGGAGGAGAGGATAAGTCAATTACATCAACCCCAGTGCTTGACTGGTACTTTTTTTTTATCAACCCTGAAAGGATGAAAGGCAAAGTTGACCATGGCAGAATTTGAACTCAGAATGCTGTTAAGAATTTTGCTCAAGGTGCTAACAATTCTGCCAGCTTTCCACCTTAAGGGCAGCAATCTTGGGGGAGGGGATGAGTTGATTACTTTGACCCCAGTGTTCACCTGGTAATTCTTTAATTGACCCCGAAAGGATGAAAGACAAAGTCGACCCTGGCAGACTTTGAACTGAGAATGCAATGATTGAGAAAATACTGCTAAGCATTTTGCCCGGAGTGCTAACGATTCTGCCAGCTTGCAAGAGGAAGAAGAAGAATGATTATAATGGTTTCAAATTTTGGCACAAGGCCAACAATTTTGGGGAGGGAACAAGTCGATTACATTGATCCCAGTGCTTAACTGGCACTTATTTTATCGACCCAGGGTGGATGAAAAGTAAAGTTGACCTTGGCAGTGCTGGTGGCATGTAAATAGCACCATCCGAACATGGCCGATGCCAGTTGCCACCTGACTGGCTCCCATGCCGGTGGCACGTAGAAAGCACCCACTGCATTCTTGGAGTGGTTGGTGTTAAGAAGGGCATCCAGCTGTAGAAACCTTACCAGATCAGATTGGAGCCTGGTGCTGCCTCCTCCTGGCTTGCTAGTCTCCAGTCAAACTGCCCAACCCATGCCAACATGGAAAACGGACGTTAAACGATGATGATGATGAAGGTAAACATTTTGTCTGGCATGCTAATGATTCTGTCAATTCACTGCCTCAAGAAGAAGAAGAAAAATGATAATATTTACAACAATAATCAGTGGTGTCTACTTCTGCTAGAATGGTTGAATATTGGCAAGTTGATTATTTGGAAAGAAACATTGGCACAACAGACAGGTTTTAATTATCTACTTCATTGTCATCTTTTTCGTCTTGCCATTAAAATTACTAGCTATGGAAGCATGTTGACTTGTGTATATAGAATAAGCATACTGTAGAACATTGATACATTATTTCTCTGGTATCTGATATGAAACCAACTTGCAATGCATTTACTATTCAAATATATGAACAGCTGAATATCACCTTCCATATTGCTTTTTTTATGTTTTGTTTTGTTTTTTTTCTCTTTAAGACATAACAAGCTTTTACTGAAAAAAGTTGATGTCAATATTTACATCTTTTTCCTTGCTGTCTATTCTCACTTCTTTCTTTTTAATAATTTTTAGTTGCATCACCTAAATGTTTTTCATTATAACACAATATTAGTATTTATTTTCTTTAACATTTCAGTTTTTAATGTTTGTTGAAACAGAAACCAAACTTATAACTATTATTAAGTTAAATATTTGTTTCCATTTATTCACAGATACTCACCACTATTAGGTCGCTTTTTTTTCTTTGTATTTTATTTATTTATTTTGCCTTTTCTTGTAACTATTTTTTCATGATTCCAAGAAGATAGTTATTTGTCTTTCAAGTTAATGCATGTTGAGAAATTTTTCCCTTGTAGTATATAAATTAACCCTTACTTATTCTTACTTCATTTCAAATTCGACTCACTATATTTTTTGCAGGATTTTCTCAGTTAGTCTTTTTCCTTATTTTTATATTTTCTCTGTACAACCATTAAAACTTTAAAATCTAAATTTTTGTGACTCTTATGTTCATGTAAGCATTTTTATGTCACTATGTCTACCACCATTATCTTTTCTGTTTGTAAATCCTTGTTGAGTTTATGTACCTTTCTTTATGCATGTGTGTGTTCTTGTGTTGCTATGTTAATTTATCATATTTTTTTTCTTTATAAAAACCTGTTTGCATTATGCACATTCTTTACTTCATTGTCAAATTAAAATCAAAACCAAAAAAAGAAAAACTGTCTTCTCATGAATGCAATCTCTGAATGATAATCAAAGTACAGCATTTATTAAAATAGTCCAAACTCAGCTAAACAAATATTTAGTAGAAAATAAGAAGGTATAACTTAAGAAGAAATGCAGTCCTTATTAATGCATCTCTTAAATTGTTTACTTTCTACAATTATGTCAAACAAATAGAAAGCATCATCATCATTATTGTTTTAATGTTCACTTTTCTATGATTGCATAGGTCAGACAAAATTTATTAAGACAGATTTTTCTGTGACTGGATGCTCTTCCTGTCTCCAGCCCTCACCTTTTCCAAGCAATCTATTTTTTACCAGTCTGGATGTATATTCATGGAAGATTGCAAGCAAACAAGACTGCTTGTATGATAGTGGTGTTTACATATAGTTATGTGTCTATCTGTCAACTCACACAACAGACTTTTTTTTCAGTTTCTGTATATCAGATTCACTCACAAGGTTTTGATTTGTCCAAGACTGTAGTGAAAGATTACTCATGGTACCATGCAGTGGAGCTGAATCAGAATCTACCACTCAGCCATGCCTGAACCTATAAGACATATATGCTAGTATCAAACAGTGAGAATGAGTGCTCAGCACCACATTGGTGAATAAATATTCTTTATCTGTGGATTAACAAGGCAACCAATGGTTTCACACGAACAACTGCAATTGTTCAAGCAAACTAAATGGGAATGTTGGTACTCTTCTCCATTTGTTGATACAAACAGGAAATTAAAACTCAAAACATGAGTATGTATATTTTTAAACAGCAAAAATTACAGAGTGACTCAAGGGCCATGAGTTTTGAGCATTGATACTTTCAGACATATAATATATATATATATATATATATATGTATATAAATATATATATATGACCTATTTTTTTAGGTTGATATCAACTTTCAATGCTTAAAATTTCTCTTAAACTTTACATAATTTTCATATCTTGTGGGTGATGGTTTATATTTTCATCTTTATATTAGCATTGGTTGATAGGATTTGTAAACAGATGCATTTACTGTTTCATGAATTACAACACAATGATCTTAATTCCGGGTCTACTTTGATAGACCAGTCTTACACAGTACATATGTTGTGCTTCCACTTCATTTTAATCTACTGTTTTCTATCTTAAAAATACTTTCCTTCCTCTATATCAGAGGTTCTCAAACTTTTTAGGCCACCGCCCCACTCAGGGCCACATAATACCCCCAGCGCCCCCACCCCTATCTTTATATATAAATAAATACTTTATATTTTACTAATTTAGATATACTATGAATCATTTGATATTTCATATAATGTTATATAATTTGTATACAATACGATAATAATATTATAATAAATTCATAGTGCCCCCCAATCCACTGCCTTCCTCCCAATGCCTCCTTTTTCTCTAATGCCCCTCCCCACCTGGCGCCCACCTGGACTGTCTCAACACCCACTGGCGGGGGGGGGGGAGTCAGTAGTGCCCACTTTGAGAACCTATGCTCTATATCCTTACGTTCATTGAAATTCCATCCAGAAGTGATGAGGCATATTTCTTCCTTTCTTCCTTCTTTCTTTGCTTCTTTACCTTTTAGTGAGGAAAGAAGGGTAGTATGTGAAGGCACAGGGCTTGATGGTTTGTGTGTGCAACACACAATCATAAGATCGTGGTTTCAATTCCTGGACCGGGTGGTGCATTGTGTTCTCAAGCAAAAAGCTTCATTTTATGTTGCTTCAGTCCACTCAGCTGTAAATGAGTAACCCTGCAATGGACTGACATCCCATTCAGCAGGAGTGTTGTGATCTCAGTCACTATACCTCATGGAAACCTTATGAGTCCTTGAACTAGAGACAGTTATGTCTTCAGGGTTTAATGATGATGATGAAGGTCTTGGAGGTCTTCTCTCCCTTGCACCAGTCTTGGAGACCCTTTATAGGGTCTCCAAGACTAGTGAAGGGGAGAGAAGTGGGTGCTCTCAAATCAAAGATCTGGTCTAAATGTTTGCAGCAGAACAGAAGACTCAACTAAAGGCACCCAGCATGCCTGATCATGGGGCAGGATTACATTAAATTATTGTTGGATATGAACTCAGAACACAAAGTAGTAGCAGTAGTAGTAGTAGTAGTAGTAGTAGTAGTAGTAGTAGTAGTATATGCTGTAACAGCACTCCACTGCATCAACCATTTGTTGGCAATTCCCTATGACTCCTGGTGGATGATGCCTTTACACCACTCAGACAACAACTCTCCAGCCCATGAGTCCATTGGAGTAGTCATTGTTGGTGAGTGTTTTGCAAGGTCAAAGTGCAAATCATATCTCAACCTCTTTTAGTTACTTTTTACAACACACAGAGGAAGTATTGGGTCTATTCTTTGACATGCCAATCCTCACACAGCACAGAACACAAAAAAAATCATAGAAAATTTTTCAAAGCATGTGGTCCAACCTTCTTCGAAGCCATCACTCGAGATGAGTTGTTTTTTTTTTATCAATCCCTAAAGGCAAAGCTGACTGTAACACCCTATTGTTTCGTCTTAAATCCTTGTTATTATCACTCTTATTTATAAATCCATCAATGTTCCTCCTGAGTACAATATTTTTTCCTTGATATGTATTATGATTGTGTCTTAATGCTACTAAAGATGTGTAGGATATACAGAAAGGGAATAAGTGTTTTAAGCTAGTGGGGGAAAAGAATAAACAACACAGCTTCCATTTTCTTTCTCTACAACTACAGGGGATTTTTTGCATCCTTTAAATCAGGGGCCCCCAACCACCAGGCTGTGGATCATTTGGTATGAGACCACACAGAAAGAATAAATTTAAAAATTTATTTCTATTTTGTTGGTTATTGCTGTCTACAGAATGTTTTTGCATTATGTTGTATAGTGAAACTGTACATCCCTCCCAGTAAAAAGTGGCAGTAGCTAGCCATTATAAATAGACGAGTAGCTGGTCGATACAAGGTCCAGAAGGTAGAAGGTCAAGAGTACATGTAGACTGTGCTGATAGTCGTGTCTGTGCTGATATAGTAATTATATTGTGATACTGAGTGGACATTATAATGATCCAATCCTTTGAGGATAATGACATACTACAACTGGGGGTCGTACAGTGCCAGATAGAAACATCCTATCGATGGCTTCGTAATATAACAATATCTATCAGAGCAACAACTATCATCAAAAGACAGATACAACAGTGGCAAAAGACCACTTTACAACACATTATATATCCATTATATACATATACATACATATATATATATATATGTATGTACTAAACATGTTAAATTCTATACTTTGTCATTTATTGTGTTTTGTTATGAGTGTGCTGTCCCCCAGTCCATGGACAAATTGTCGTGCATGAAATTGGTCCCTGATACAAAAAAAGATTGGGATTGTTGCTTTAAACACTATTATCTGTAAATGAAAATGCGTGCATGATATTGAAAGGGTAGTATTTGCTGACAAGGTTTTTTTAAAAAATTCATAAAGTTCAACAAATTAGATGGTCAATACAAGAAAAATATCCTTTGAACAGGATCAATCGTAATTATAAACTTTGGTTTATTTCAAGCACTCTCTCATTTTTATAATCCTTTACAAGAAAAGCAAGCCAATATATATTAAAATAAAAGCCGTGTTATTGATAATAGACATGAAAGCTACATGTGGGTGAGATAAGGACTGTTTACTAGTTTTCTCATATCCATGGAGATACTTCAAGATAAGTAAGATATCATATTAATCTATAGATCTCAAGTGTTTACTTTTCTTTCAACTTTCTTGTCTTGCATACACACACAGAACTACATATGTGCATATGTGTGTATATTGAGAAATATATATATATTGCCATAAGGCAAGTTAAGACAGCTCACTGCTAGGAAAATTTGAATAACTTCATACCTACACTACACTTTAATGTTGCTATGTAACATGCTAGAACAGTAATAGAAGAACCAGATCAAATAATTTCTCTTTTGTCACTTTCATGAACAGATTATGGATTTGCTAATTCAGAATTTGTGTTTTCTTTTTAGTTATTTTTTTTACTTGCAATTTTGTAGGTATATTATTAACCTTTGAAATGTTGATATCCTTTGTGAAAGCACTTGAAACCTCAACAGAAGTAAAAATTCTTTGATACAAACAACAAATTAAAGGCTTAATATGTTCCTGAAATACACTTAACAGTTCCAGAACATGATGAAGCATTTTGTTTTGTAATTAGTTAACTTTCAGTCAGTAACAGGTTAAATCAAATACTGTTTGTTTTTTAGTTTTGGGGTTTTTATTTATCTCTAGCTTGGAATTTACTAGCTAAAATTAGTTCAATCATCACCTTGGGTATAGTAGGTGGGAAGAGAGATGTATTTACAGTGGTGTTAGTCTGTGTATACAGGTGTGTTAGTGTATGTGTGACTCTGTAAGTGTTCATGTGTCTATGTATGATGGTATGTGGGGGAGTATATGTGTTAGTGCGTACATGGTTTGTGTGTTGGTGTGTACATATGTATGAGAAAGGAGGAGTGGGGTGAGAGAGAATGCTGATGTATAAATTAGAAATTCCCACATAAATTAGGTGTTGGAAGAGCAGCTTTATTTAAAAATTTTTTTTTTTTTACATATGTTTTAAAAATGTCTCGTTAGACCTAACTAGTAGTTATGTGTACATTATCTAACTTAGTGCTTCTTGTTTCATCTTTGCTACTTAAATACTTCGTTTTGTTTTGAACTAATATAGGCTTTTTGATTCAGAGCTTAAACTTACAACATATGCAAAAAAAAAAAGAAAGAAATCTCTTTGATTCTGTGAATTAAACAGCCAAAGAACAATATTTTCACCTTTAAAGAATATCTGCTCTCTCTCACTCTCTCTCTCTCTCTCTCTCTCTCTCTCACTCTCTCTCTCTTTCTCTCTCTCTCTCTCTCTCTCTCTCTCTCTCTCTCTCTCTCTCTCAAGAGACAACTCAAAATCATAATGTTCCTCTTCTCACCAAACTCTTAAACTCTACTGTATAATTATTGCCAAAGTAGACTGCCATCTAGCTTCTTTCAATTTTGTTTTTCACCTACATTATAATAGCTACGGTTAGCTGGATACTAGACTCAAGATCATAATGTCATGGATTTGATTCCTGAACCAGATGGTTCAATGTACCCTTGAGAAAAGCACTTCATTTCACATTGTTCCAGTGTACTCAACTAAAATACAGTTCGAAGTGTTAATGCAGCCCTTTCTTTCACCAGTTGTCATATCTTTGATGTTCTCCTGGGTCAATGAGTTGAGAAGGTGTTTACATCTGCTCATGATTACAGAGGCACTTAAAGCATTGGTACATAACAGCATGTCATGCCAGTCTGTATATGACTGCTATGAATGCAAGACGAATGCCTCTTTCCAATATCAAATTTCCTAGCTTTCCTAGGAAAAAAAAAGAATCTGGTGAATTATCTCGCATTTGGTTAAATGTTGGTTAAATGTAAGAAATTTAAATCTATGATCCAATAGTAAATTTATTTTTTTATCCATTCAGCTATTTTGCTACTAAGCTTCTTTTTATCGTGTGTATATATATATATATATATATATATATATATTCTTTTTTTTACTAAACCACGAAATAGTCAGCTCATAAGGAAATAAACCTTAAAGAAATCAGTTTTACTTTTTTCAGTTTACGTTTACTGTAAACAAATACAACTGCTTTACCTACCGAGTTCTTTGGAGAAAGAATTGTAATTACCTTCCCGAGTTGTTATATCTGCTTTATACATCTCTACTTTAAGGAGGTTACTTCTTCAGCTACTTATGATTGACATGCTTTGCTGTATGGCTTGTAGGCGTGTTGTAGTTACCTGGCGATTATAAAACAAGGAACTCCCACCTCCCTCCTCTCCATTTCTCCGCCTTTTTTATAGTTTTTTTTTTTTTTTTCATTTTTCATTTTACTATCTTCTCAATACTAGTCAAAGGGCAAGCTTTAAAATCTTTTGTCTTACACAATTAAATGGTGGGAGAAAGGAATGTTATCTACTATATATTTTTATTTTAGTTTTTACCTCATATATGCACACAGAAAATAATCAGCATACTCTCACATATAAAGCAAAGGTTTCTATATGCTTTATATATATACAGTGTACATTTTATTATGTGTATTTATATATGAATATGGGCATGTTTACACTTATAATATAATGCCTGTCTAGAGGTGTGTGTAGAAGGTATGGGAATCCCCATACACTTATTACAATCCACAATCTTTTCTTATTCATATATATATATACACATACATTTTTATTATTATTATTATTTAGACACACCTCAAATGAAGTACTGGTCAGGTTCTCTGTCTTTATTCAGTGATATAACTGGGTCTAAATACCTGAAGATATTTTTTTAGAAGTTGTTTTCACCTTTTCAGTATGTGCCTTGGAGTTATTCGCAACATAGTGTTTTCTTCTCAAGAAAAATTACTTAACCAAGGGAAATAAATAAATATATATATATATATATATATATACATATATATATATATAAGTGAGAGAGAGAGAGAGAAAGAAAAAAAATCTTGAAGGTTAGCTATTTGTTACAGTTTCTTATTTTGCTATCTCTTTTGTTGTGAATATTGTTGATTTACTCATATTGTCTTCTATGTAGAAATGTATGTGCAGTATCGACAGAATTTATTATGAATATTTACTAACACTGCCCTCCCTCAGTACCATAACTTTTTCTTAGCACATTGTGCATTCCTAAATTATATATAATTTGAAGATAAACAAGTGTATAATAGTAATAATAATAATAAGTAGCATGACTACACGACTGTATGTTATTGTTTATTAGTTTGTAAAAGTTTTTATATGTTAATCCCAAAAATATTATATCTTATGCTACAAATATGTGTGTTTGTCTCTCTCTCTCTCTCTCTCTCTCTCTCTCTCTCTCTCTCTCTCTCTCTCTCTCTCTCTCTATCTCTTGCTCTCTCTCTCACTCTACCTGTGTGTTTTATGTGTGTCTGTCTGACTATCTGTTTATATATGTGTCTAAGTTTCTCCATGTTTTCATAAACAGAAGAATGCACAGTCTTCATATAAAAGGCATTGACCCACCTACTCACAGGTACTGCATTTAAATTTTTTGCAGGTGTTTTTCATATTTTTCCCAGTCTAACACTACATTATATATTGCCTGGTTTCACCTAGCTGTCAGATATAGGAATAAGATCATCTGGCAATGCCACCTGCAATCAAACTTCAAAGATTCGGAACTATCTTTTTGCTTTCAATAGAATCGTTCATTAAAAGTACAGCTTTCAGTATATGAAATGCATTTTTATAATGAAATAATGAACTCCTCCTACATCACTGTTCATTCACCTGTAATTAACAGCCAGTTATCCCTGCCTTACTCCGATGATAGCTTCAGATGATGTCAAAAGCTAAGTCAGTCCTTCTTTCCTTAAAACACTGTAATATTTAGCATATCTTATTTAACACAAGATGTTAATATGAGTTTACTTGGAAAGCTTTCTGCTCGTGCTTGAAGCATTACACAATCACAAAAACACACACACACACACACACACACACACATACACACGCACACGCACGCACACGCACGCACACACACACACACACACACACACACACACACACACACACACACACACACACACACACACACACACACACTGTTAACACCTTTTGTTAGAGCGGGCTCTTTATTTCAGTTAATTTTGTAAATAACGAAGAATTTTGCAAAATAACTTTGTTGTATATTAAGCTGGTGTCTGGAACATAAATTGGCATGAAATTTTCATGAAGGGTTTTAGCTTGGAACAGGGAGTTTGTATGAGAATCAAGGGTGGTCTCAAGTGAGTTAAAGACACACATATGCAAACATGCACACACACACACACACACACACATGATGCATGCAAATGTGACATATGCATGCATGCACATGTGGCATATGCATGCATGTACATGCATACAAACACATGCTACAAATGTGCGTCATAATGATCATAGTCATTTTAATATCCATTTCACTATACTCATATGGGTTGTTTGTGTTTGTAACCACTTCTTCCAATGTCTTCCACTGTATTTTCTGTATCAGAAGGATCTTCTACTATCAATATGTATCAGTACCTGGTACTTTGGCTCAGCTTTCAGCTTTCTCAACCCACTTGTACTTCATCTTAGATAGAAGTGTGAATGTCTGTATTTAACTCAATGCATTTCATATAGCCGCTGTGAGTTTCTCGTTTCTGTTGTTTCTTTCGTCCTCTTGCCGACCCACGTCGTCAAGAACCTGGTCAGGTTACGCCGCTGACCTCATGTCGCATCGCGGCCGGCGCGGCGGACGGGCTAGTTGTCGCTTCCCAATCCACCACAGGCGACGCGACGTCACCGAAAGAGATCATACTTTCTTTTTTAGGCAGTGTTATTTGCAGTTGACAGGTATAGTGTTAAGATATAGATTCATCTCAACTGCTTAGAAATAACTACCCTCTCAAATGCTACCCCCCCTTACACACACACACACACACACACACTTAGTTGAGAGCGCTTCTTGAAAGTTATGTGGCAACTCCACTAGTGCCAGAGACATGGAAAAAGTACCCAGTTCACATTGCAAAGTGGTTGGCATGCAAAAGGGCATTCAGCTGTAGAAACCATACCAAAGTTAATATGGTGTATGATGCATCTCTGTGGCTCACCAGGTCTCGATCAAACTGTCCAACCCATGCCAGCACAGGAAATGGATGTTAACTGATGATGATCAATAGAATTCATTTGGTCTTACTAAATAAGGTCTTTGGAGATTCAACCTTTGGAGATTTTGTAAAGAAAACCCATCATTGATACCAAATGAATCATTAGTTTTGAGTGTAATTACTCCCTCATCAGTTTTTCCATGATTGACTCAGGTAGCTCATTATATATGTAGCTACTACAATATGTATATTTGTCAGCAGAATGTGGTGTGTGGTCTAGTGGTTAGCTTGTTGAGTTCTTGATTATATGGTGATTACATTCAATTACTGATCTAGGTGATGTGTCTTTGTGCAAGGTGCTTCTCTTCATGTTGCTCCAGACATCAGCTGAAAATGAGCACCAGCAGACTTCTGGTGCAGCCCTTTTTTACTCAAGCTGTCACATCCTCAATGTTCCACTGGGTCATGGATGAAAGGACTAAGTGTGTCTTTATCTACTTGCGACTGCATAGGAACCTAAAACAATTAGTGAAAACATGGCACATGCTACTAGGTCATACTTGTATGCTAGCTATGGTTTGATTTTGGTAGTTTAATATTAAACTACTGATGTAGAATCCTATATTTCATAAACACTTAAAATAGTTATGAACCAAGAAAGACTTCACATAATCACTAAACCTGCTAGCAGTAACAGCCAGTTCTACCACCCTTATTCAAATTCATGCCATTGGCCTATTTGAGTTATTCTCTTCAACTCATTACTTTTTAATTATGCCAATTATACTGATCAAAAATTATTTGAGTATACTTATATTAAGTTGATGAGGTTGAATATACTGAAACTTGTACATAGTTGTCTCCCTTGAAAACGAACATGTAAATTAATTTTGAGAGATTAATTCTTAGCTTCTTGAAATTATCTTTGAGACTTTGAGACTTACTAACAATTGCTGCTATGTTTTTGTTATTTTTTTTCTCCAAGAAATAAATACTATTCAAGTTTTTGCATACAGCATTCAGTATATCATACTTTAAATTCATCATTCTCATCATCATAATTTCAATGTCCTCTTTGCTATGTTTGCATGAAACCAATGGAATTCATTGAGGCAAATTTTCTATGACTTGATGTCAATCCTGTCATCAACCCATACCTATTTCCAAGCAAGATAGTATTTCCCCAAGTCCTTCAAACATGGCCAGCATATTGGTTGGGCATGTGCCCATGGAAGATTGCAAATAAATGACACAGCTTGTATAACAGTGATATTTGTTTACAATAAGCACACAAAAGGAAGTGCTTACACACACATATATAGATAGACAATGGGCTTCTTTCAGTTTCTATCTACCGTATATACTCACAACACTTTGCATAGCCTAGAAGATGCCATACTCACTGAAGATGCCATACTCACTGAAGATGCCATACTCACTGAAGATGCCATACTCACTGAAGATGCCATACTCACTGAAGATGCCATACAGTGGCACTGAATCCAAAACCACATGGTTCCAAGGCAAAATTTTTAACTTCTCATCCATGCTTTTGTCTTTCCACATCCATTTCATTGACCCATTTGAGTTACTCCCCTTAGTTCATTTTACTTTCTTTTTTAAGTTTCATTGATGTTTTTTTTATTTAAATTTAAGTCAATAAAAACTTAAAATACACCAAAATAGAAAGCAGACAGAAGCAAGTTTTTGGTACATATAGTGTTAACTTTATTGATTTTAAGATTAAGATATTGATAGTTTAAGCAGCAATAAATTATAAAGTGCTGCCATATTGGTGAAGACCATTCTCTGTGCATGTGTGTGTGTGTGTGTGTGTGTGTGATTTATTTATATTTTTCATGTTGTTTTCTGCTATTTGTCAATAAAAGATTAAATAGATGGCTCTTCTTACTTTTGACTTTTAGATGAATTTTTACTAAATTTCTTAATATTTTATTGAACATTATTTTGGTGTAAATCTGACTGGAGGGGTTTTTATTTATTTGTTTATTTATCTATTTATTTATTTATGCTCAAATGATTGCATGTTTTGCTGTTATTGATTATATTCCATAGTTATTAGCTGAATTGCGTTGCACAATACTAGAGTGATGTTGTGACAAACATCTAGTCAGCTCTCTGTCTCAATAAATACATGTAGTCAAAATTAGGTCTTGTATATGATATTGAATGAAGGCACATGGCCTAGTGGTTAGGCTGTTGCACTCATGATTGTTAGATCATAGGTTCAATTCCCAGATTAGGTGGCATTTTGTGTTCTTGAGCAAAGCACTTCATTTGACTTTTCTCCAGTCCCCTTTCGACCAGTGGGGAATGTTGGCCTGCTCACCTAGACTGCAAAGTAGCATCATTTGGTGGCTAAAATGATGCAAAGTGCAATGTGACCAGTGATGTATCACAACATCTGATAGTGTGGTCGGTCACGTGATCACGTGGTATAATATTGAAGACGCGTGGTGTAGTGGTTAGGGTATTGCACTCACAATCACAAAATTGTGGTTTCAATTCCTGGACCAAGCAGTGTGATTTGTTTGAGAGTAAAATGCTTCATTTCACATTGCTCCAGTCTCCTCAGCTGTGAGTAACTCTACCATGGACTGGTGTCCCATTCAGGGGGATTGTTGTGATCTTGGTCCCTTATGCACCATGGAAACTGAGTAACTGATGCTATGAGTCCCAGGGCTCATAGTAGTAATGACTAGTGGGTGTTGATATATTATTGACTATAAGTGACATTTACAACAATGACAGCCCCTACCACTACTGCTGCAAGTATCCCCACTTCTAAAGGAAGTAGGTGAGAATTCTTGGTTGAAAGCTGATGGATTTAAATTCTCATTATTGGAATAGAATATGGAAGATAGTTTTGTTACACGTCTTGCATCTCAGAGTTGGCTTCACTTCCGTGTAATCTTGAGTTCTGTCTCACTATGTGGCACCTTATGCAAATTTCCATTGCCACAGAGGGGAATGGCTAGATGGAAATTGTATGGAAACCCATCATGCATAATTACATACATGTGTGTGTGTGTGTGTGTGTGTGTATTCGCATCGGCATGCATATGGGTGTTTGTGTGGATGTTTGCATTCTTTGTGTGAAAGCTTCGAACAAAAGAAGGATTTTATGTTATGTTGGTATTCCCTATCAACAAATTATTCTGTAGCTCTGCACTTTTGGCAAATGAAATAAAAAGAAAAATCCCATACTTATAACTATCACTCCATCAATCACAATGACAAGTTTTCCTGTTGATCCAATCAATGGAGCAGCCTGCTCATGAAATGAACATGCTAGTGGCTGTGCACTCCACAGATATATGTACCCTTAACGTAGTGCTCAAAGAGATGTAGCATGAAAGATGAAACAGAATGTGACAAGGCTGGAAATTTGAATTACAGATACATCTCCTTTTTGGAAGCTGAGTGGATTGGAGCAACATAAAATAAAGCATCTTGTTCGAAGTAATTGAACCCACAGCCTTACAATCATGAACTGAGTACCCCTTAACCACTTAGCCCACATGCTTAATCCCATTCTTGTAAAACAGGTCAAGGCTAGCAACAAGGACATCTCACTGTAAAACAGTACTTCAGTTATAAGTAATTGTCCAATAAACACAGAAAAATGCATGTAAAATGAGCAAACAAAACAAATACATAAACAAAACTTCTACAGATGATTATCTTGAATGTGAATCCAGCTGTGAATAGCTAGCTTGTTATAACATAGGGTTAAAGATCCCTTGTATGGAAAAAAAAATGTCAAAAACCACCTGTGGGTCTCAAAGACATATCTGTAACCCAGACATTCATGATACTATTACACTAACTGACTCATTGACTATCAGTTGTTCATATTAAGTGTTTTATTCAAATATGGATGGTTGAGAGTCGGTGAGTCACTTTTAATGATATTATGAGTATCAGGGTTACTATAGGCATGTGATTCTGTTCCCATGGGTTTCCTCTATATTTTTCATTCAAAGAGTTTTTAACTATGTATTATGAGCTTTTGTGTTATGAGCTTTTATTTATAGCTGGATTTGCATTCAAAATACATAATTTAAAGAAGACTTATTTACATATTTTCTTAATACTTTTATATTCTCATTCTAAATATAAACATACGCAATATAGGCACAGGAGTGGTAAGTAGCTTGCTTACCATCCACATGGTTCCAGGTTCAGTCCCACTGCATAGCACCTTGGGAAAGTGTTTTCTATTATAACTTCGGGCCGACCAAGACCTTGTAAGTGGATTTGGTAGACAGAAACTGAAAGAAGCCCATCGTGTGTGTGTGTGTGTGTGTGTTTGTATATTTTTGTGTCTGTGTTTGTT
>NC_068981.1:134576794-134580343 GCF_001194135.2 Octopus bimaculoides
TGTGTGTGTGTGTGTGTTTGTATATTTTTGTGTCTGTGTTTGTTCCCCCCCCCCCCATCATCGCTTGACAACCGATGTTGGTGTTTTACGTCCCCATAACTTAGCAGTTTGTTCAGCAAAAGACACCGATAGAATAAGTACTAGGCTTACAAAGAATAAGTCCTGGGGTTGATTTGCTCAATTAAAATGGTGGTGCTCCAGTATGGCCACAGTCAAATGACTGAAACAAGTAAAAGAAAAGAATAAAATATATACATTGAATTTTATAGTGTTGTAATCTAAGAGAAAGGGGAATGAGCTTGTATTTAATATGGACCTATGAAGAAAGAGCTATTTCAGAAATATGGAAAGTTGTGCTCATGTAGTTTCTTTGAGTTAATGCAAAATGAAACAGGCAAATTTGGATGACTTTTTGAAACTTCAAAAATGAGTACACAAATTAATATTTGAATTACGTACCAAAGCTGGGTTTTTTTTAATTTAAAAAAAAATTTTTTCTTTTATTTAATTTTTTTTTTTTTGCTGAATGGTTTTGTCAGATGTGTGATTGAATGTCTTTGAATATGTTCCATAATATGTAGAAATGATCAAGAAATATTCTTTATTAAATTCATATTTTTGTTGAAAACGTGATTTCATGGAAAGTTCACTGGAAACAGTAAAGTTGTATTTATATGGGAGAAAATTACTTCTTATAAACAATTACACCATGGAAGTGTATTTTGTTTTTATATTTGGTTTGCAATATTCTTGAGATGAACTTGTCTATTGAAACAGATTTCATTGCATCATGGGAGGGTCATTATGCCAATAATAAACACATGCACTGGCACACTTTCACTTCTTTATTATTAGTCTTGGTTAATCAATTTAACAAATTAACTAATTAATTGTTTGATTAATTATTTGGTTAATCAATTAGTTGGTTGTGTTTGGCGAAGTCCTTCCATTACCATTTGCAACCACTTTAAGGACATGCCTTCCAGTGACAGCTTCATGTCTTTGGCAAACATATCTGATTGCTTGATTAACTTAATGATTAATCAAACAATCTATTAGTTAGTTAAAAAGCTAACAAATCTATGAATAATAAAGAAGTGAAATTGAACCAGTGCATGTGTTTATTATAAGTCTTCTGCAAATAACATTTAGTTAGTATCATTTGTCTTTGGAATAGTGCAGATGATTCTGTTTTATGATGACTGTGTAAGCTAAAGAGATTATTTCCAAGAATGAAAAGTTAATGGCATTCATAATCACTAATTTTTGATATTCTATCAATTTAATTTTCAATCTTTTGATTTTAGAGATTACAATAACTCTCCAATTGAGAATTATAAGCTTCCACACCTGGTATTCATGAAGGAGGTGCCATCCTGCTTTTTATTTACGTTTATATTTAGTATTTTAGTCTTAGGATCTTTTGGCGCTTTTGTATATAAATTCCATTCTAATATTAACTGATTCTTCATGTTTGACGATATTCTGTAAAATAATTTATTGTTGTAAATATGGCTATGCAATTGCTGAATTGTTTAACTTACGGTTCATACATCACACGTTCAGCAACAAAATTCATTTTCCCACTTAATTCATGGAATATAAATAGCGCTCTCTCTCTCTCTCTCCCCTTCTTCTTCACTCTACACTTACGAATCTGTCTCGCAATCCTTTCCTGTGGCATTCTAATCTCATATCCATAGTCCCAGAGCTGTGATTAGAATGTCAGGAAAAAATCGCAAGATGGATTCTTCAAGCTGAGCCATCTGGTGGGAGACCTAGCAGTAGACCAAGAACCCAGATGGTTGGATAATATCCATAGTCTCAGTTGGTCATACTTGGGAATCCAAACAGAAAGTGTAATGATGGTAGGACCCTATAGAGGAGGTGCCTGAGAACTTTACCCTCACAAACCTCCAACAAATAGTAAGCAAATAAAAAGGATGGATGGAAGGCTTCGTAAAAGAATACTTGACATTAGGAACATGTTACACTTAAGAATATATGAATATCTCTAAAAATCTAAAATCGTATTAGTGTGTGTGAGTATTTGAGAGAGAGAGAGAGGCAAGGCAGTCAAAAGAGAGAGAGAATTGATTATCATCATCATCATCGTTTAACGTCCGCTTTCCATGCTAGCATGGGTTAGACGATTTGACTGAGGACTGGTGGACCAGGAGGCGACACCAGGCTCCAATCTGATTTGGCAGAGTTTCTACAGCTCGATGCCCTTCCTAACGCCAACCAGTCCGAGAGTGTAGTGGGTGCTTTTACGTGCCACCGGCACGAGGGCCAGTCAGATTATGTTTAGGGTTATTTTTTTCAGCCCATCAATGCTTTTGGTTACATGTTGACACTGAGTAGATAGTTTTATTTGATGTAGATGTGAAAAAAAACAATGCTATTTTGTGTCTTGACAAGCTTATGTGATTTCCAGTTCAGGTTAAGTCTAACATCAAAAGTTCACTTCAACCATCGTCACCGAACTAAATTTGTTAAATGTTATAGTTGTTCCTCAAAGGTTTTCACTGTATGCTTGCTCATGCTGTTAGGAATCATAAGCGCATTGTTCTTGGACAGGCAAAGTTACCTTCTTGAGTTATGCTGACTCATAAGGGCTGGTTTTCCAGGTTCCATAGTGCATAAATTCTCTACCTGGACAGATGATGGTCCATCACAGGATTACTCATTTTTGCTAGTTGAGTGGACTGGAACAACATGAAATGAAGTGTTTTGCTCAACAACACAACACATCACCCAGTCCAGGAATCAAAACCACAATCTTATGTTCATGAGTCCAACACTCTAACCACTAAACCACGTGTCTCCACATTCTTGGACAGCCCATGTTAATACCATCAAATGTTACTGTTGCTTTCTTGCAAGAATAAGACTCATTGCAATCCTCTCATTGCTTACCTTGAGCAGTGTTTCCTACCAGAGAGTCAAGAGTTGCTTCTGGAAAGAACATAGACCAATAACATGATGTTTGCTGCTAGACAGCTTCAAGAGAATTGCATCATGCAATCTATTCATCATTCAGAGAGGGAATCTCTTTGTTACCAGCCAGGCTAATAGCTCCCCTCTTCTAATTTTGGCCACTATACTTTCAGTACACCTTCCCACACTGCGAATTGAATTACTATCAGTGTGTAACTATTGAATCTGTTTAAGATTTTTTTCATACCTTAACCCTCATCTGCTAGCATAAATTCATTCTCCCCTGCTCCTTGGGTTTCATAGTCCTGTGAGCTGCATGACAACCTCACTAGTACCAGTGGTGCAAGAAAAAAGTAGCCAGTTCACACTTGTAAAGTGGTTGGCATCATGAAGGGCATTCAGCTGTAGAAACCATACCAAAGCAGACAGTAGAGCATGATCCTATTAAACTATTCCACCCATGCCAGCATGGAGCATGGATGTTAAATGATGATGATTTCAAGCAATTTGCCAGATATTAACTGATGATGTGAGTGAAGTAATTATCTGTCAGCTGCCTGTTTCTCTCTCTCTCTCATATATATATATATATATATATATATATATATA
>NC_068981.1:134581464-134599892 GCF_001194135.2 Octopus bimaculoides
TATAAAAGTTGTTAGAAACAACAGCCAAATCTCCCTTAAATCACACAAAGTAAACGGAATTTTAAAAATTTTTACATGAATGGAATTTTTTCCATGTGAACTTTCCACTGCAGTAATTACACGCTCAACATATAATATAGAGAGTAAGAGTAAAAGAGGGAGAGAGAGAGAGAGAGAGAGAGAAAATGATACATAATCCCTAACACTAACACTCTAGTGAAAATCGTGGTATATTTACCAAACATTGACGAACATGAGTTATATTGTAGTGAATGTTTTGTGAGAGAGAAGAGAGAGAGAGAGGGGGAGAAAGGAATAGAGATGGTAGCAATGAAGAGAGAGAAAGAGAGAACGCAAGACAGTTATAAAATAGCAATGCGTGCATGTGTTTATATAAGAAACACAGAAACTAAATCTTATATGTATAATGTTGATGTGTGTATGTTGTTGTCACAGATCACATATGTGTGGTTGTGCGTGTTTTTACATATTTATGTTATGAAAAATAGGTAAAGAATGCTGAGAGGAAAGTTTAATCTATGACTTTGTATGTATCACTTTCTCTCTCTCTCTCTCTCTCTTCCTCTTTTACTCTTACTCTCTATATTATATGTTGAGTGCGTGTGTAAGAACGCCATTCCAGGTAGAAGGGAAGAAATATAAAAGTTGCTAAAAACAACAGCCAAATCTCCCTTAAATCACACAAAGTAAACGGAATTTAAAAAATCTAATTACTGGACTGGAAAGTTCACATCGAGAAAATTCCATTGATGTAAAAATTTTTACGAAAAAGTGGAAAATGTGGATTTCTATACACTTTTAAAAAGGCTTCACACAGACACACAACTTCAGCTTTATATATTAAGATATATATATATATATGTATATATATATATATCATAGCTGTGGCCAGTGCCACCTGGCTGGCTTCTATACCGGTGGCACATAAAATGCACCGTCTGAATGTGGTCGATTCCAATGCCGCCTGACTGGCTCCTGTACTGGTAGCACGTAAAAAGCACCATCCAAACGTGGTTGATGCCAGTGCCCCCCAACTGGGTCCCATGCTGGTGGCACATAAAAAGCACTATATGAACATGATCGATGTCAGGGCCACCTGATGTGCTCCCATGCCGGTGGCATGTAAAAAGCATCCACTACACTCTCAGAGTGGTTGGTGTTAGGAAGGACATCCAGCTATAGAAACATTGCCAGATCAGATTGGAGCCTAGTGTAGCTAGCTTTCCAGACCTCAGTCAAACTGTCCAACCCATGCCAGTATGGAAAACGGATATTAAACAGTGATGATCATATATATATATCCATACAATGTCCATTCTGGATGTCTCTATTTACCAAGAGTCAAATTCACTCCTGCTGCATCATTCCATTTAAATTTTGACCCATTTGAAATTTGGAGTTGTCTGCTTCACCTTTCTCAACAGTTGTAGTTTGGCCCAAGTTGTCATCCCAAGTGACTCTGACCCTCCTGTCTTTTTACAAAGTGTACCTAGGGCAACATTGTCATATGTGACCTTTCTATTTTTAAGGGTGGTGAGTGTAGTTTTGGAGAGATGCAGCTGCAGTTTCTAATGGAGCTTCCTCACCACTTTGTGTAACTTTTCTTTCCATTGTAACTTCAAGTTTAAGCCCTTACAACCAGTAAAGGGATTGGCTCCATTTGTTGGTTTGATTGGCTCACATTGGTGATGTGCTTTTGACATTGTTGATGCATTGTTCTTTATTCCTGGATCATATGCCTTGTGTTACATTATCTGATGTAGTTCTTGAGAAGTAGTTACTCTGTTGCAAACATTCAAACCAGCATCCTTATAGGGATTTATCATCACCATGGTTTCACAGCACATTGATGCCTCTTACACTTCTCCAAGATTCTAAACATTAACTCTAAACCTTCTCTTTTCAAATCCATAGATCACCTTGTCTTCTCATATTTGTAAACCACCCACTTCATATTAACATGCAAAGCACACTTCAATTCCTTTCCGGGACACAAATCTTTCAACTCTTATCTATAGTCCATCTCTGCTGTCTAGACTATGTTTTGTATTTAAACTAATCTCTCAAAAATAGTGTTTGAAAAAATGTAGATTCCAATCTCCTTGCCAGTCACCTGTCTCATCTGGATATCACCAACACAGACTTCCAGTTACTCTAGCTCAAAGCCTTCCTCATCCCCTCCTTTAGATGCATCTGCTTCTTCTAGCACTCTCCCAATTCCACATCACCACTACCATCAATAATTCTCAAATCATATCTTTTCCTGCATTATGGCATATATGTCAACCAACTCTAATGTTATCATCCTCAGTAACTTCGATGCTCACAGCATTTTGGCTTTTGCATTCATTCCAAACTGATGTTACCAGTGCAGAAACTGAATATTTTGCAATCCTCAATGTTTTATATCAAATATTATCATCTTCTTTATGAATCTCTGATACACAAACTCTCCAAACAACCTTGATCTCTTTCTCAACTCCAAAACCCTGCGTATACTAAACCATTACTATCTCTACACCTCTTGGATCATCCAACCACTGCCTTATTGCAACAATTCTATACATATCCTCATATAATGCAGCCCCTGTGACACTTCACTTCAAGGTAGCTGATTGGCTGGAGTTTTATCAGATCTATGCTAACTATCCCAAACAGCACATATGCTTCATCTCTGACCCATTAGAGGTAGCTAGATGACTGAAACTGTCATTATATTAGGCATGTTACACTGCATTTCACAGGCAATCAAAATTAATTGCTCCAAATACCCACAAAGGGTTGAAGCTTAGCTGCATTGCAGCAAATTGAGCAAAGAAAACTGTCTACAATGCTTGAACAAAATCACCCATCCCTATAAACTTGATAGCTTTTGTCAGCACTACAACTTCAGATGACAACCATTGAAAACTTGAAGGGGATCTCCATGTATCACACAGCTCATAAGCTCTCCTACTTTCTAAGCTGCAACCAATCCTTTTTGGTCCATTGCCAAAAGAATTTTTACCAACTTTGTGGATTCTTCCATTACTACTCAACCATGATAGTTCTACAAGCAGTACTTCTGTAGAGTACTTTGCACTTTCCAACACCAAGGAACTTATCAGACCATTGACAGCCACTGTGCAATTTCCCTACTTTCCATTGCAGGCAAGATTTTGGCCAGAATCCTGCTTAATCCTCTCATTGCTTACCTTGAGCAGTGTTTCCTACCAGAGAGTCAAGAGTTGCTTCTGGAAAGAACATAGACCAATAACATGATGTTTGCTGCTAGACAGCTTCAAGAGAATTGCATCATGCAATCTATCCATCACTCAGAGAGAGAATCTCTTTGTTACCAGCAGGGCTAATAGCTCCCCTCTTCTAATTCTGGCCACACTATGCTTACAGTACACCCTCCCACACTGCAAATTAGGTAACATAGGTAACGTATGTTATGAACTACTTCTGTGGAGCTCACAGATCATTGAAAGGAATTTACCTTACTAGTACTCAGAAGGTTTGTGTGTGTGTGTGTGTGTGTGTGTGTGTGTGTGTGTGTGTGTGTGTGTGTGTGTGTGTGTGTGTGTGTGTGTGTGTGTAAATATCTGTATTAAAGATGGATGTGTATGCACTCTCAAATCACTACAGAAAAAAAAAATATATATATAAGTTTGTGAATGTAACATTTTTCATCTTTTAGTGTCAGCTTAAATATCTATTACTTCAAGTGATTGGTTGATTGTATATTTTCAATTTTCACGTTAAACAGCTATATGTTTTTCTAACCATGATTTATTTTGTAAGCAAAAATATGAAGTGCCTTATTAGACTAATCTTTTGCTTTTTGTTTCATATTTTTTACCTTTTCATAGTGGGGGTGGTTATGTGGTACCATGTATCCCAGGAATATAAAATCAAAATACTTAAAAAGGAAATGTAAAAATGTTCACCATTAAAAGAGCAACTGAAAAATATGAAGTAAAATTACTTAACAAATGTACATGTTGTATGGTTCATAATGACTTGTGAATTGCTGGTTGCTGATAACTTGAGCAGAGGAGAGAGACGCAACAACGACCTTCCGCTTAGAAGAAATAAAGCATAAAATAAATTGTAAAATGATTGCTGAAAATATGTTGATGGTGACAATGAAAAGATTGGATAGGTATGAGTTTGGGAGAAAGAGTGACATTAGATGTGTGTACAGTTGGTGGGAGTGGGTCAGATGTATTTGCATGTGTAGTAAGTGGAGAGATTTATGATGTGAGTGTGTTAGGAAATTCCAGCTGTATGTTAACCAATGGCAACATCCTCTTGCTGTGTGTGTGTGTGTGTGTGTCTGAATCTCTCTCTTTCTTTCTCTGTGCAGTCACAAAATTGCTTTAATTGAAAGGTTTGCACAAGAGTAAATGTTGTTTTACCTGTTTGCTGTGTGTGTGTGAGTATATATATATATATATTTCTGTATAAATATATTTACATACACACACACACACACACAGTTGTAGAGAGCTGGGGTCAGAGTGTTGGGAAAATCTCTCATAAATCACGTATGTTCCTATGGCTAAGAGGTTTTAAAATAGTATACAATGATTATTTAACAAATTAGAGATAAACTTTCACACACTAATATTGGGTCAAGACCACTATTTTCTTTAAGAAGATGAATTTTTTTATTCATAGATAATTTCAGGCTAACTAAGGTAAGAAATGTATTTGTTTTGAAGGCACTTCTAACTATTACACCAGTACAATTATTTTGTACTTTTACAATAATTCTATAAATTTTAAGGAGTATTTCTAAGTGAAAACAATTTCAATTATCAGGTTTTAAGATAAAGTTGCCAAAAAGAAATATGTAAAGGAAGAAAGCAGAGGTACTTTTTTATTTAACCACTTACATTGTGAGTTTTTAAAAAAAATTTTATTATTTATTCATATTGTTTTTAGCTCTTGTAAAAGATTAGTATGTTTTATTCATCGTAATAGGGGATTTTTTGACACATTTACCACTAAAATGATTGATAAGCTATCCATTTATTAGTGTTGATAATGACTAGCAGTTCCTTTTAAAGATATGAGATATGAGAGCAGATATATGAAATATTTTGAAGATATTTTTCTTTATACAGATTACTCTTGTATGGAACACAGACGTTAAATGATGATGATGGTGTATTTAATTAATGTAATACCTGTGCCAGAGAAAATTCATCTTGTTCTATTAACATAGGAAAAATTTATATCAAACTCAGTACACACGAGCAAAACAGCATTAATAAAACTACCCTCTATTTATCATACTAAACGTGCATACACCATTAGAAGACATGAAGGTGTGAAATTGTCTGAGATAAATTCATGTTAAATACACAATATACATTGGTGTAAAACAAATGGTGTCGCTGTAATTGATTCACAAGATTGATGGGTGTATGTTTACTTTTCTTGAGGCATGTCAGTGCTGTGCACTCCATAGTTACCTATTTAAATTAATTAAATTTGTGCTTCAATATATGAAATGCATCTGCCATAGGAACATACGTGATTTGTGAGGGATTTTCCCAACACTCTGTAGGTTTACCTCTGTGAATAATGCATTCACTGGTACTGTGGAAGCTTGCTGGACAGTGGGAAAACTTGGTATACACAATTGAAACAGCATCAAATTGAAATCGTCATCTATATATCATACTAAACATATACACATTGCATGAATCTGTAGAATTGTCTGAGGTAAAATATTTTTGTAGACTTGTATTAATACAGTGAATGTGTTGCAGTTTCCTTTATATGTGAATGTGCATACAGTTTCCTATATAATACTGAGGCACAAATTTCATTTAAGCAAGTGACAGTTGGATGTACATCATTGATAAGTCTCAAAAAAGGTGAAATGCATCTGTCATTCTCAAGAGTTACTGTAGCAATAATGTTCATCTCACTCCATATATATGTATATATATATATATATATATATATATAGTGTTTTTAACAACAAATCAATGGAGAGATTTTATCTCATACAGTTCTACAGCATCATTGTCTTCTGACAGTGTGTGTACTTTTAGTATGATATTCAGATGGTGACACATTAAATTGATTATAATAGTGGTGGCCTCCCGGTGTCTTTTAGCTCTTCAGTCACTAACCACAGACTTTGAGACAGGTTTACTTTCTCTTTGCCTCTCTACCAGTATTACAGAAACATCACTTCTGCACAAGCTAGCTGTATACCTTCCTCTTCCCAAGCCTTCTCAGCATACCATCTTTCCTCCTTTTATTCCTATTATTTGGTTTCATCTCTCAGAACATATACTAAACACTTCACCTCCCACCTCAACTTCAAACTGCAAGGATCAAATTATAGATGTTCAAACTAGACATCAACTACAACAATATTACTTAACTGGAATAGTCTGCAATAACCATAATGTGTAATTAACCTACAAAAAACATGTTTTCATTGAGGTGCATCTCGAATATTTCAGCCCATCCTCTTCATTTAATATCCACTTTTCCATGCCAGCATGGGCCAGACAGAATTCATTGTAGCAGATTTTCTATGGCTGGATGTCCTTGTCACCGACCTCATAGAAATGACTCCACTTGTATGACAGTAACACTCATTTGCAACTATCACATGATGTCATGATGAGCACGCACACACACACGTATGAATGACAATAATTTGGCACTTTATAGTATACATGTGTATTAAATGGCTGGTAGGACTCTACTCCAATGTAACTCATCCTTGTCATTTTACATTCATTTTTACATGTCTTACATGCTCTCATGAGCTGAATAGGTTGTCATGGTTTGCATTATATTGCACATATAGTAACAGAAAAGCTGACTAGCTCTGGCCAACTCTGAGCATCTACTTGGTTCACTTCATTTTGTCACACTGAGTGTTTGTGTGTAATTGTAGCATCATATATGTATACATACATTTTTTGCATTGTATGTTATATGTATGTTATATATACATTTGTGTGTGTAGTTTGACTTTTTTTTTTTTTTTTAGAACTATTTGGCCAGGAGCCATAATATGCAATTGTATATTTCTGAATATTTCTGAAAGTTGTTTTGTAAAAAGGTTTTTTTTTTTTTCTTCTTTTTTTATCTTTCTAAAAAATGCCTTTCTGCATGACACAACTTTTCTTCGGGAAGCTGCAGTTTTGTATGAATTCCTGCTGGTTAGTGTAAATGTGATAGTTTGTTTAAATATAGTTGGATCTTTCTCACTTTGTGTTTCAATGTATATTGAAGTGGTCACTTTAAATGAATTGATGTTATACTGTTTGTGGAAGTTGGACATAAAATGATAGTTTCAGCTTTATTTAACTGTTTTAAATAGAGCAACTGTGGAAGATATTTCACAACTTGTTTATTTGATAATTTGTGGAGATGCTACCAATTTCTTACACATTTTTGTCAGGCTGTGTGATTAGGAAACTCGCTTTGCAACCACATTGTTTGGGTTCAATCCCAAAGCACAACATCTTAAGCAAGTGTCTTCTATTATGGACTTGAGCCAATCAACATCTTGTGAGTGAAATTGGTTAACAGAAACTGTGAAGACGCCCATTGGTGTGTTCGTGTTTATCCTCCCCTACTACCTAACAACCAGTGTTTCTTTGTTTGTGTCCTTATAACTTAGCAGTTTGGTAAAAGAGACTAATAGAATGAGTATCAGACGTTTTAAAAGGCATAAGTGCTGTGGTCAATTTAAATTCATCAAGGTGGTGTCCCAGCATGGTTGTAGTCTAATAACTAAAACAAGTACAAAAAGGTAAAAGATATCTTTTCAAATGTTAGACTTATACTGGTATTTTTACTTGAGTTTTTTTTTTATACTTTATTCAGTGGCAGCATACATATGCACACACAGACCATATAAAGGAGAAATAAAACTTGAGATACTTCCACATATCTTAATTTCTTTTTCTCTTCTCTTGTAGTCATTTTTTTCATTTTTTTTTTGCAATTATTTGGGATAAAGAAAAAGAAATTAATTACTACATGAATTAATTGATAATATTTTTGGAATTTCTGCCCAAAGATATGAAAAATTTGATTATGGAGTTTTGTATCTTAGATGAAAATTAGGATATTAATTTGTATCTGATTGCTTTCAATATGGCACTTTCTCTATTGCTAGCCTTTTGAAAGCAAAATGTGCAATAACAAGTGAACAGTGCATCTGTTAGTGTGTGTGCAAATACACACACATACACACAATTACATGATGTTTACTGCAAACATTTGCGTTTGTAGTGAGTTCAAGAGTGTGTATATCTCTAGCTGCATGTGCAATATTTATTTTTAGCTTTTAAAAATTATGTCAAGTTTGTATTTAAGGGAATTTATTTGTACTTTTTAAGAATTTTAATATTGAAATTCATTCTTTTAAGGACAAGTTTCCAAACAGATTTGACGAAAACAAATTGTTTGGCTACTAAGCAATATAGAAGCTTGTAATAAGAATACCTAAGAAATGAAGATAACATAAAATATTTAATAGTTTCATTCATAGCCAGTCCTAATAAATAAATAAATAAATAAATAAATGTGTGTGTGTGTTTGTGTGTATATGTACATGCACATACATATATTTTTATCCTTTTAGTTTTTAGCAAATATTTTACTTTGAAACTAATGCCTATTTTGCATTAATACCACTTTTAATTACAAGTTTATTATTAAAAAGCTTTATATGGTTTGAAAGAAATATAGCTTGTAAGTATATAGTAATATATTCAGAATGCAAAAACATTCTAAATTAGAATTTCATTGGGTTTGAAGTTGAAATCATTACTGGAAGTTTAGCCTTGACTGTCTTGGAGAGTTGAATAGGTATGTCACTATAAAGGTTACATAAGATTGAATTTCAGTTCAATAAAGGATGTAAGAATTTGAAAGATAAATGTTTATAAGGTTTAGAAGACGAGAGTTTATTAAATCAAGATTCCTTTTCAGTGATCATTTAGAAAATCGGTATTAATATACAACTGTTAGTTGAGGCATAAAAAAAATTGAAATTGAAGCAATAAAAGCAAAAGACTAGAGCAAAATTTTAATTTATCCTTTGAAATTTGTCTTGTTTGATCTTATATTGAACTGAGTTAGGGCTTAAACTGGAATTGGCATGAAAGAAAAAAGTGTGTGATATAAATTGATTAGCAATAAAAAAAAAAAAGCAACACATAATAAAAGATGGTAACCAAAGTAGAAGCAAACATAGATTAAGATTAAGGGTGTTTGGGTGGATTTAACATGTATTTATTAGAAATGATTTTGCATGATTAAATTGATCTATTATTTGAAAATACTAACCAGAGATCTGTAACCAGAAGTAAGAGGCTAACTTGATTTGTTCAGTGTTAAAGAAGATTCAAATAGAAGCGCATACTAATTTGTGTGTATGTGTGTGCGTGCATGTGTGTGTGTGTGTTCATACAAGGTCCAGGCATAGTTGTGTTGTTGAGAAGTTTGCTTTCCAACTATGTGGTTTTGGCTTCAGTCCCACTGCACACCACCTTAGATAAGTGCCTTCTGTTGGAGCCCTGGGTTGACCAAATCCTTGTGAGTGGATTTGGCAGGCAGACACTGAAAGAAACCCATTGTATGTGTGTGTGTGTTGTCTCTCCTGGTCTTAACATCATGTGATGGTTGTAAGTGAGCATCATGCCAATTGTCTCAAATTTTCACTGGAAAACATATCTGGCCATGGCAAATTATTACTTTGTGTGGAAACAGGTGTGTGTTGGCAGCAGGAAAGGCATGCAGTCATAGAAAATCTGCATGAACAAATTCTGTCTGATCCAAGCAAACATGGAAACACGTTAAAGTGATGGTGGGAATATATATTCAGATCCAATATGTACAGAAAATATATTGACACACATGCATACACATGTGCACTCATGCCTGTGCATGTATTTCAGGCATATGCACACAGAAATACTCTTGTATTGACGTTGATATTACCTTTTATAACAGAGGAACATGTACTCAAAATATGACAGGTTTTTTTTTGGTTTCTTCTGTGACTTTATATGTCAAGCATTGTATATGTATGTAGGTTTGACAAGTTCAAAAGTTGAAAATGATGAAATTTCAGAGAAGAATTTTTATTGGGCTATCACCTTTCCTCTGAGTGATCTCAAGAATATGTGATGGTTGGTAAATAGTTAAAAGTCATCATCATCATCAACATATTCCAACTACTAGGTTGCATATGCAGCATTTCCTCCCCTCATCTCTTTTTCTCTTCCTCTCTCTCTCTCTCTCTCTCTCTCTCTCTCTCTCTCTCTCTCTCCCTCCCTCTCACTTTGGTATCATGTAATTACAAGTATTTCTCCATTTCTAAACAGGTCCAAACTGATCCACTAGTTTCTCCTCTTTCTATTGCAAAGTATTAATCTTTCCATGTGACTCCTCTAATCTATACTAACCAAAGTAGAGCCCACATCCCAGCACTTTTTCTGGTGATAGTGATGGAGATGATCTATCTATATAAATATATACATGTATTCTAGCATGGTCAATGCCAGTGCCACCTGACTGACTCCCATGCTAGTGACACATAAAAAGCACCATTTGAGCATGGTCAATGCCAGTGCTGCCTAACTGGCACTTGTGCTAGTGGCATGTAAAAAGCATCATTTGAGCACGGCCTGACTGGCCCCCGTGCCAGTGGCAAGTAAAAAGCACCCACTACACTCTCGGAGCGGTTGGCATTAGTAAGGGCATCCAGCTGTAGAAACCGTACCAGATCAGATTGGAGCCTGGTGCAGCCTCCTGGCTTGCCAGTCCTCAGTTAAACTGTCCAGCCCATGCCAGCATAGAAAGTGGACGTCAAACGATGGTGATGTATGTATCATCATCATCAGACGGTACTGTCAATGGCCACGCTCAAAATGGTGTATTTTATGTGCCACCCGCACAAGAGCCAATCCAGGGGCAATTTTATTGAAGCTGAAAAACTTTACTATGAGTTTCACTTATGCCATCTTCTTTGCGCATGCATATGTATATAAATACATACATATATACATACAATATGTATGTACATACAATTTTTACAATTTCTACCAAACAACTTCCATTCACAAGGAGTTGTGGTTCAGATCAAGCCCGAAACCAAGTAGTTTCAAAGCAAACATCTGAACCATACTGCCATCCTTGCACCCTTTGCAAATGTCTCCTCTCTCTGCAAATGTTATTCTATGTGCTCATGTAAGAAATAATAATTAATGGAAATTATCGTTATTATTAAATTATTATTAAACTATGATATTAATTCAAAGTAATCCGTCCATCAATTTTCCCTGCTCACTATTCTTGAGAGAATCGTAAGGGTTGAGTCTTCAAGCCCCTCCTCAATAGGGTCCTATTCGAAGCAACCATCATTACACTTTCCAGCTCAGTTTTCAAGCATGACCAACTATGGTTAAGGATATTACCCAACCAACTTGTCCTTGGGCAACCCTTTCATCTCCTGCCAGTTGGCTCAACTTGAAGAATCTATTTAGTAATAGTTTCTTGCAGCATTCTAATCCCTTATAAAATTACTCATAAAATTTTTGCCGAGTATTTGTGTGCAAATTATTGAGTTCTTTTTCCTTAAACGTATTCTTCTATATTCTTACCTGTATCCATAGTGATGTGGTGATGGTCATCAATCTTCCAATCAAACCAAGTAAATTATACTTAGCTGGTTTTTCCAAATTACTGATTTTATCTGTTGGTCACAACTCCTGACAGAAGTGTCACTGATTACTGGTGAAAGTATGAGATTTGAACTCAAAATTCACAGAGCTGGATGGATCAGAGACCAGAAGTCACTCTCTGTGGTACTCTAACAGTTCTGTTTTGCCAATCCACTACCCTGGATTGGTAATTTGTTTATTGACTCTCAAAAGAATGAAATGCGAAGTTAACCTGAGGATTTGATCTCAGAACACAGAAATTCAGAATAAATACCAGTCTAACAACTCTACCTATTTGCCATCTGTCCATCCAATAATCAGCAAATCTTGGTGGGGTTTTTTTCATTACAGCCATGAGCCTCACAATTATGGTCAGTTTGGATTCCTGGCATAACCTTAAGCTCTTTTCCACTGCAGTTTACTGTTGTGTTCTGTTCTGTGCTTTCTCCTTCTTTTGCTTCTATGTCATCCTTATCATCTTCAATTTCTTTTCTTCTGCTTCTATTCCCCCTACTCTCTGCATTCCAATCCAATCAATGCCAAGGATTGGCAACAGCAAGGACATCCAGCTGTAGAAAATCCACCTCAACAAATTCCATCTGACACATGTGAGCACGATAAATTGGATGTTAAAATGATAAAACGATAATGATGATTTTACTAATTTTGACATGTTTATCATGAAAAAGCTTTATGTACATCATATCTGCCAGATGGCATAACTAGAACTACTCGTCTTGTATAGCAGATATGTGTATGAATATTGTTCTAATTTAGCATATCAGAGTAGAAGTTTGTATATCAAATACTCTAACATATCAACTAAATTTAATTATTTAAACTAATACAGGGTTGAATTGGTTTCCTCAGTTGTTCAGATTCAAAGTCTAATTTAATAAACTCTATTAACTATTTTGAGGGACATAATTGAAAATAATTTGAATTCTTTTTTTTTAATCCTCATTAATTTTCATTCTTTTTCTTTTCCTTTTAATTTTTTCAATCTTATATAGTTTAGAGATGTAAAATTCATACTTCAATAGTTTTAAATTACATTGAAATCCCATCAGATTATAATGGAACTGCAGATAACAAAAACCATTCTGAATGCCCCATCAGAGCTGTACATCCATCTACCTGATGCTAGAACAGCCAGGAATCAAATATGGCATTGGCTTAATTGCTTTTGCTTCCTAACACTGTCAGCAACACTGGAATGAAACAGTCCATGTGATTATTTCTCAAGGTGTAAAAATGTCAAATCTCATAGCCAAGAGACTTCTGTAAAACTGCAATTAAATAGTGATATTTATATTACTTTCTCTTGTTCCATTTTTTACTCATATATATATATATATATATATATATACACACACACACACACATGTTATATATGATATATATGGATATTTGTTTTATTCTCTCTTTCAAAAGAAACAGATTTCTTCAGAATATCCTAGTTTCCCTCTTTTTTTCCCTGACATTTTTTTTTCTTTGTTTAGATTAGATGATAAGATATCGTATCATTATTGGCTATATCACTCATGTTAAAAATACAAAAATAAATAGAAAGTGCTGATGTCTTTTGTTTCTTAAATTAGATATCACAGTATTCCATTAAAGAGGATTTCTAGTTAAATGTTTGTAGTTGTTATTGATTTTGGCTAACATTTCTGATAGATACAATACATGCTTGCCAAAACTTAGCATCTAGATTAGCATAATAAAAAAAATATCTTTTTTTTTTTTAATGGATGCTAATTATTGAGTTTTATATCAGTGAAGTATGTTTAATATCCTATGTATTTGAGTTAATTACCACTTCTGTTGATCAAATAAAAAAAAAATCCCTCTCTTCCTCTTTTATTCTTTTACTGGTTTCAGTCATTGGACTGAACTCATACTGGGCCAACACCTTCAAAGGTTCGGTTGATCTTATCAAATCCAGTATTTATTCCAGTGTAATGTTTATTTTATCAATCTCTATGTGTTGAGCCACTGAGTGACAAATCATAAAAGGATACAACTTAAGCATTACACTGGTTTTTAGACCTGTGTAAACATAAAATATACAGACACACACACAACTGGCTTTTGAAAATTTTAATAAATTCCACTCATGAAATATTGGTCGATCTGAGGTTATAGTAGAAGATATTTTGCTAAATGTATCACACAGTCAGATCAAACCCAAAGCCACATAATTACTTAGAAATCTTCTTAAATACATGGCCATTGCTGAATCTGTCATTATCATCATATCTTTTATGTTTTACTTGTTAGTCATTGGACTGCAGCCATGCTGGGGCATCACTGTGAAGGGTTTTGTTGAGCAAATAAACTCCAGTACCTTTTTTCTTTTTTAAAGTATGGCACTTATTTTATTGATTTGTTATGCTGAACTCCTGTGTTATAGATATGTAAACAAACCAACACTGGTTTTCAAGTAGTGAGAGGACAAACACAAAGACACACACACACACACACACAATTGGCTGCAATTTTCTATCTGCCAAATTCACTTACAAGGTATCGGTCAGCCCAGAGCTATAGTGGAAGACACAAGGCAGCGAGCTGGCAGAAATGTTAGCACGCCAGGCAAAATGCTTAGCAGTATTTCGTCTGTCTTTATGTTCTGAGTTCAAATTTCGCCGAGGTTGACTTTGCCTTTCATCTTTTCGGAGTCAATAAATTAAGTACCAGTTACATATTGGGGTCGATCTAATTGACTAGCCCCCCTCCCCCTCCCCCCAAAATTTGGGACCTTGTGGCTGGAGTAAAAAAAGAATATAGTGGAAGACATTTGCACAAGATTCCATGCAATGGAACTGAACCTTGAAATCATACAGTTGCAAAGTGAGGTTCTTAACCACATAGCCTTACCTGCCTTTTCTTTTGTTTGTTTTGATGAGGTGTGTTCTCCATTTGTTTATAAGTTTCAGCTTTTAAGAGAAACTTTCATCACTTCTTTCTATGTGCATCACACATCCATACCACTTTAGTCTTTTATCTTGCACATTGTATCTCATTCCTCTTGTTTTCAGACTTGACGTGCATGCACACTAACATTGCCCATCAAGAGAAGTATGCTTGTCTGTCTTCTTTTTAACCTTTACCAACCCTCCATTTGCATGGTGCCACATCCTGCTGGTACTCCATTAAAAATACTTGTGCTGGTGCCACATTAAAAAGACTTGTGCTGGTTCCATATAAAAGGCACCCAGTATACTTTGTGGAATGGTTGGTGTTAGAAAGGGCATCCAGCTATAGAAACCATGCCAGAACAGACAATGGAGCCTGGTGCAGCCCTTGGCCTTACCAGCTCATGTCAAACCATTCACCAAGCATGGAAAACAGATGCTAAATGATGAGGAGGATGATATATATGCATATATATGACTGCTTATATACATCAGTAGATTTTGAAATTAATAAATGACACTTACAGCTAGAATCATCAACATTCAAATATATACATATGCCTAATAAATATACATATACAAGTCAGGGCATTACCTTACATTATAGGTGATGTGACATTATTGCCTACACTTTTCAAGCACAGAACAGTATGTATTAAGTCTTCTTTATTTACTTACTCAAGTATCAAAATTTAGTATTATTCTTGATGTTGTCATTGTGGCTAACAGGCAGATAATTGCGATGAACGTAAACAAACAAATGAAGTTTGCTTTTAGAAGCGTTGAGATGTCTTAGAAAGTTAAAGAAGTTATTTCAAATTCTCAAACGCAGGATAATGCTAATAATTTAGCCTGAACAGGAGAGCTACTCCTAGGCATGGTTGTGTGATTAAGAGGCTTGTTTCTCCACCACATGGTTCACAACTCAGTCCCACTTTGTCACACCTTGAGTAGTATTTTCTACTATAGCCCCAGGTCAGCCAAAGCCTTGTGAGTAGATTTACTAGACAGAAACTCAATGAAGCCCATTGTGTGCATATGTACACATATCTCTGTATCAACCAGACTATTGGATGTTGTTATACAACACTGGTTACAATGCCCTTCCTTACACTGTTGTAGCTTTAGAATGATGCAATCCTGCTAGCTAGGGGAGCAGGCCACATTCCTCCCAAATGAAACACCAGTCCATCACATGTTTACCCATCTACATTTGAGTGGATTGAAGCAACCTGAAATGAAGTGTTTTGCTCAAGGACACAATACACTGCTTGTCTGGAAATCAAATCCACATTTTTGTGATCATTAGTGCAACACCCTATCCACTACGATGCATCTTCATGCACATTGTGTGTGTGTGTGTTTCTTTGTCTTGACTTTGTGTGATAGTTGTAGACGAGTGTCGCTCACTGTCATGCAGCAGTGTCCTTAAGTTATTATTTAAATAAACGACAAAGAGTAAGACTATTTAAACATGCATTTGTCATACCCCACATATAGAATTTTTCAGTCATCCCTTAGTGCAAGGTACATCCCATGTTGAGAAACACTACTTTAAACTATCACTTTTTTCATTAACATATTACTAATGAATTACACAACTTATATATTTCATTTACCTTTGAAAATTTTAAGAATTTTGGTGATTCAATAAAATACCTCATTTTGTTTCAATATTAAACTGCTATTTTAAGTAAAAAAAAAAAAAAAAAAAAAAAGAAACTTTCTTGCATAAAATTATGAAGAAAGATTTTAATTTAAATATGAGCATTTTGTAACAGCAGAACCATAAATATTGTATATTTTCAACCACTGCATTTAAATATTGAGAAAATTTTAAAATTATAAAAATAACTTTTACAAAAATTATGTAAATTAGTACAGTATTTTGCAAAAATTAAAACATACATTTTCCAAGAAAGTACACCAAAAAGTGTAAGAGAAGAATTATATTTTAGGTACTGTACTTTTATGATGCTCCACTTTAACCATCTTCTGTATGGCACAGATCCAATGATTCTGAATGAATCAGCATTCTTGCATGAACTGAAGATTGTCTGCATCTTTTTTAGAGCAATTTATCCAAAAATATTGCAAATTCATATAATTACATGTATTTTAAAGGCAGCGAGCTCGTAGAATCATTAATGAGTTGGGCAAAATGTTTAGCAGCATTTCTTCTGGCTTTTTACGTTCTGGGTTCAAATTGCACTGAGGTCGACCTTGCCTTTCATCCTTTTGGGTTCGACTTAATCGACTTACACTGTCCCTTAAAATTGCTAGCCTTGTGCCAAAATTTGAAACCATTATATATATTCCAGGTGTTAATAAATCTAGACAAGACTAGATACAGGTGTGAATTTGTGTGTGTGTGTGTGTGTGTGTGTGTGTATACATGCTTACACATTGTTATTGCTATTGTTATGAATATGCATAGCAAACATTTCAATGTTCTTTTAAGTTATATTTTTAAATAGGGGACAAAGACTGAAAAAAAAACATGTACAGAGGCTTCTATTTTCCTCTTCTACAAGGCACAGTTAAAGGGGACAAAGGTCAAGTGTACTGGAATAATTGGGCTATGGTTGCTTTGATTTTTCATATACATGTGTTAATACATATACACAACCCATTGCTTACATACATACATACATACATACATACATACATACATACATACATACATATATATATATATATATATATATATGTGTGTGTGTGTGTGTGTATGGATATATATATATATATATATATTTGAAGGTTTGGAGGTGATGTACAGAAATTATATATAAAAAATTAAGGTACTCAGAAACCTGGATGTTTGTACATTTACAGATTTTTATTAATGTCACATATTAAATGAAGCGCTTTTCACCTAGTCGTGTAGGTTTTTCAAATTGTTTTTTTAATTTTTATTATACACATACATGTATATACATACACACATATATACATACACACACACATATATATACGTGCACACATACATAAATACATGTATACACATGCACACACACACACATATATACATACTATAGCTGGATGCCCTTCCTAATACCAACAACTCCAATAGTGTAATGGGTGTTTTTTATGTGCCATTTACAAGACTCTGGCAATGGCCATGACTACAATTTAAATAGCACCCATGAAATCATAGTTATGGCCATAAAAAGCACTCATTACGCTCTCAGAGGGGTTGGCATTAGGAAGGGCATCCAGCCATAGAAACCATGCCAAATCAGACTGGAGCTTGGTGCAGCTCTCCAGTTTACCAGTTCCAGTCAAACCATCTAACCCATGCTAGCATGGGTTAGATGGTTGTTAGATGCTGATGATGTATATGCGTGCATGCACACACACATACATATACATACGCATATATGTATATGTTTGTGTGTGTGTATATATATATATATGTGTGTGTGTGTGTGTGTATATGGATATTTATTTGTGCAGCTGAAGACGGCACTGCATTTAAATTGATGTAATGATTGCATTGTTCAATTAAATGGAGCCGCTTGAAACGGTCGTACTGCATCACTAGTGATATCCTGTTGCTTATTTTGATTATACTCTTTTACTTGTTTCAGTCATTTGACTGCGGCCATGCTGGAGCATCGCCTTTAGTCGAGCGCAAATCGACCCCAGGACTTATTCTTTGTAAGCCTAGTACTTATTCTGTTGGTCACTTGTGCTGAACCGCTAAGTTACAGGGACGTAAACACAACAGCATCGATTGTCAAGCGATGTTGGGGGGACAAACACAAACACACACACATACATA
>NC_068981.1:134600139-134601494 GCF_001194135.2 Octopus bimaculoides
ATATATATATATATATATATATATATACATATATACGACGGGCTTCTTTCAGTTTCTGTCTACCAAATCCACTAACAAGGCTTTGGTCAGCCCAAGGCTATAGTAGAAGACACTTGCGCAAGATGCCACACAGTGGGACTGAACCCAGAACCATGTGGTTGGTAAGCAAGCTACTTACCACACAGCCACTCCGATTCAATTTTTGAATAGTTTCAGCCATGATCATGCTGAAGCACTACTTATAAGAATTTAGTCAACCATATCAATCTTAGTACTTATTTTATCAATATCTGTCTAATTGCTAAGTTACATAGTATAAACAAAACATAAACACACATGCACACACATACTGGACTTTTATGCACTTTCCCCACTGCCAACTTCCACTCCCAACATATTTGTTGGACCCAAACTATGACAGAAGATACTTTCCTACCGAGGTGTCATCATACAGAGGAACTACATGGTTGTGAAACAAACCAAACACTTTAACCAACTAAACTCCACCTAATCTGCAATTACCTAAAATTCCCTCTTCTCCTAGGTATTTTCCCTACAGGTATCAACTTGCAGATGATTTAAAATTAACATAAACTAGTTTTACCCTTTAGCGTTCAAACTGGCCATTTTCAGCCTAAATATTCTACATGTTTTATATTCAAACCAGCCAGATCTAGAATTTCACACTTACTCTACAATGTCAATCACATCATGAAAATCTCAAAAGCTTAAAGATAATGCATGATTAATTCAAAATAATGTGAATAAATAAGCATTAATATTTGACAGAGTAATCTAAATGCTAAAGGCTTTAAGGCTTAGAGATCATGTAAGTTTGATGGACAATGTCTTGTTTTTCTTTGTTTTTTTTTTCTTTTTGTACTTATAAAATTCTAAAAAATATTGGTATTGGCACTAATACTAACTCTTGGTAATTATTGATTTCTACCATATCTTCAAGGCTTCTTTTGCTTTATACAACTGAACAAAACTTGAGGAAGACAAATATACTTTTAACTTCATGATTATTGTCTTATCTTTTATGTTTGGTATATTTTTCTTGTTGATTGATTACTTGTCAATCATTGATTTTTATCAATTTAAAAAAAAAAATTTTTTGGCATCTTCTTTTCATTCATAAACATTGACTACAGGCTTCAAAACAAAAAAAAAAGTTAAGTAAATCAGCATAAAGCAACTGACAAAACTGTCTGTTCTAAATGTCCCTCCTTTTATCTCTCCCACCCTTCTGTCCTTGTAGCATATTTATAAATGTCTATATTCTGGACAGTATTATGCACAAATATTATTTACATTTTCATATTTTATTTATATATATATATATATATATATAT
>NC_068981.1:134602375-134615697 GCF_001194135.2 Octopus bimaculoides
ATCTACTCATGTATATCATATATGTTATTTATATGTATATGTGTATGTATGTTTATATATATGTGTGTGTGTGTGTGTGTGTGTGTGTGTGTGTATGTGTGTGTGTGTGTGTGTGTGTGTGTGTGTGTGTGTGTGTGTGTATGCTGTCCAACCCATGCCAGCATGGAAAATGGATGATAAACGATGATGATGATGATGATTGTATGTATATATGTGTGTATATATATATATGTATATGTATGTACATGCATGTATATATATGTATGTATATATGTATGTATATATATATGTGTATACATATGTATGCATATAGATATATATATATATTTATGTATATAGATATATGTATATATATATGTATGTATACACATGTATATATATATATATGTATATATATGCATACATATATGTATATAGATATGTATGTATGTATATATATATATATATATATATATATATATATATATATATATATATATATAAAGATGACAATGGAATAAGTAATTGTCATAAGATAATTACTTATTTCCTTGTCATTTATTTAATTTCTTACTGCTGCACTCTACTTGACTGACACTATACTTTGAAGCATATGTATATTGAGTACTAACACCAGGTTATTTGCAACACTATACCAAAGTGGAATTATATAGATGTATATATTAGAAGGCGTATGGCTCAGTGTTTAGAGTGTCTGGCTCACAATGATTGAGTTCGATTCCCAGACTAGGTCGTATGTTATGTTCTTGGGCATATTTTACATTTCCAGTTCACTCAGTTGTAGAAATGAGTTGCAACATCACTGGTGCCAAGCTGTATCAGCCTTTGCCTTTCCCTTGGATAACATTAGTGGCATGGAGAAGGAAGGCTGGTATGTATGAGTGACTGACTGGTGGTCTTCCACAAGCAACCTTACCAGAACTTGTACTTCAAAGGGGGAACTTTCTAGATGCAATCCCATGGTTATTCATTCATGACTGAAAGGGGTTCTTTTATTTATTTATACACACACACACACACACACACACACACACACACACGCATATGAGTTTCTTTCAGTTTCAGTTTAGCACATCCACTCCAAAGAATTTGTTCAGCCTGCAACTTTAGTAGAAGGTTCTTGTCCCATGTGTTACACTGTAAGACAGAATTCTAAACCACAGGTTGCAAAACAAACATCTTAACCACACAGCTATCCCTGCACCTATCATCATCATTATGATTGTCATTGTTGTTTTAGCATCTATTATTCTATGCTTGCATGGATCAGACAAAATTATGCTCACACACACACGACCATACAAGAGGGTACTGAAAAGTTTCTGGCTTTAAGGGTACCATGAAAGGCTTGGTTGGAGGCTGAAGGACTGCTGTAATAGGTGTGTGAATCTGAGAGGAGGATACATTGAATAAACTTATAATTAACTGATTTTTTTGTATTTTATTTTACCCAAAGCCAGGAACTTTTCAGCACACCATCATGTATACACAGAAAAGTTTTGATCATAATAAACCATACTGTAAGAAGGTATTAGATATGGAAGTCTTTTGTATGAGTTTCCTTTTTCCCTAATCCAGTCTAACTACTATTGATACTACCACATAATAGTCCATTACAAACTCAGGGTACCATTTTTGTCTTTAATCTTTTCCCATTATATGTCTGTACTTTTTCTTGCTTACATCAGTCGGTGCTTTTGATAGCCCTTCCCTTTCACAATCCATTTGTACTACTCAGCCTTTCTAAGAAGTTATTATTACACATTTAAAAGACTATATTTAACTCATTCTTCAATCTTAAGTAATTCTCTTTAATTATTTCTCTGAAATTCACTACCATATTTTGTTTTTCTTATTTTATGCATACACATACATCATACAGTGTCTTGTATATTCAGAAAGGGAGATAGGGACAGAAAGAAAGAAAATCACTTTGTAGGCAACAGGGTTATCATTTCTCAAAATTTCTTCCATTTCCCTCAAAGCCAATTCCATCTTCAGTTCTGTCCACTTTAATTCAATTTATTACTATTCTATGAATTGAATTATATCACTTAGGAGCAAAACTTATCTTCTATTTCCAATAATTTGTCTTCAATGCATGATTACTCAAGCTGTTTGCTACTCTTCTTCTCCTGGTGCTAGCACAATTTTGGCAAACTATCAATCTGCCATGCATGACCCATGAACCATGCATGTGTGTATACTTTGAATAATATTGTCTATACAGTATAAGGTCACTTTAATGTAACTAGATTTATGTGACCTCTTCTACTGAATAATCAGCTTCTGATTTAAGGCACATGGCCTAGTAGTTAGGATTTGGGGTTCATGATCATGAAGTAGTGGGTTCGATCTCTGGACTAGTTGGTGCATTGTGTCATTTCATACAATCAAGACCAAAAGTTTGAAACATAGACCTGAAAATTAGAATTTTTATATTAAATGCCCAAATATATATATGCTGCATATATTTAAATCAAATTGGGCATAACAATTTTAATATTTTTTTAAATGTTCTAAACTTTTGGCCACAATTGTATATGTGTAAGTATTTACATATGCATGTTAGTGTGGATAAGCATGAATTTATCTTCTTTATTATTGAATTATATATTAAAGCTTACTACTTTTTAATCATTTAAAATATATGTTCTCTCTCCCTCCAGTTGTCACACCCATGATGTTCTACTTGAGTTAATGGGTGAAAGGGCTGATTGGATGTTTATGTCAGCTTGTGGCTGCATAGGCACCTAAAACAATTAGCAAAAGCTGTGATGTTATATTCACTTGCAAGTGACTGCTGTGGTTACAATTAGGGAGCCAATGAATAGAAATAACAGCCAATTTTCCTTTAAACCACTGCTTCTCATCTTAAAGGAAGAATATACTGAATAATGCAGTCTTGGTATACTGAAAATAAGACTCAGTATGAAAGTATTTGATCAAATTTATTTGTCTAATCTCTTTGCTCCTTATGGAGCATAGGTCATCAATGATTTCTCTCCACTGTTCACAACTTTGGGCTGTCTTTCTGGCTCCTTTCCCAGGGTTTGTTGGTTTTGAATTGATATCAATGCTTTTGTGACTGCTTTTTTCTAGGTAGAGGTGTTGGCCCTTTGCAAACCTATTTTTACCTCTGGGAAGACATGGTCCATATTAGCCTGGCCTCTATACTTTGATCTGTCCTGCACAGGAGGCCCTACTAGAAGCTAGTGCTCCACTGGCATATCTCTCATGATCATTTGGGCATACAAGCCACTACAACATAACAAGGGCTACTTTAGTTTTGGATGTATTATGTTCTGTGTGTGTTTGTGTGAGAGAGTGAGTGTGTTTGTATGTATATGTTTATTGTGCAGCTTTGGATTTTTATTTATTAATTTATTTTTATGCTTAGCATAAATCGATTGAGTAATGGACAAAATACTCTACTTTGTCTAAATACGTTTTTAGTTTGAGACTCCCCTAATATGACATTAGCTTTCATCTTTCAAAGTTAAGGTAAAATACCAGTCCAGTGCTGGGAATGACTTGTCCAACTGTTCCCTCCTCCAAAATCTGTGTTCTGTGACCACCTACACCTTTTGTAAATTGTTCCTACAATATTCACGCTATCCATTATCTTTGTGACTTAAGTAAAAGACTGTAACTGATGCTTCTGATGTTGTTAAAACAGTAGTGAATTAGTAGAGTCATGAGAGCACTAAAAAATTGCTTTGCAGAAATTCTTCCATCACTTTACATTTTAAGTTCAGATATTGATGAGGTCAGCTTTACTTCTCATGTGTCCAGGATTGATAAAATAAAGTATAACCCTTTAACTGGAATCAGTCCAATTGACTAACCCCTTTTTCCCAAAATCTTGATGGCCTTGAGGTTAACTTAACCTTTCATCTGTACAAAGTTAATAATATAAAATACCAGTCAAGTACCAGGTTTGATGAAAACAACTATCTCCCAGCCTAAAAATTGTTTGCCTTGTGTCATAATTTGAAATCGTCGTTGTTGTTTTTCTTCTTCATCTTCTTCTTCTTATTGCCTTTGCACACAGCTTCTAATGCTGGAGATGTACTACAGTCAGCTGTTCACTACCAGTGATCTAAAGTAACACCTTATTTTTCGAGCACCTTCCAGAGTATTCAAGCAGTTCTAAGCAGTGCTGTTTTCTGCAAGTGCTCCACCCTTATTGCAGCCCCTATTTGTTCCATGTACTTCTCGAGACTTTTGCTCACTGTTCCCAGGGCTCCGACAATTATTGGTACTACTGCTACCTTTTTCATCGACCAACCACAACTGCTTAACTTCCCAAGCTAACCTGTCATATTTCTCAACTTTTCTTTCTTACTTATCGCATTCCTTGTTGTCAGCTGGGCATGCTATATCTATGATCCAGCATAGTGTGTTTTCTTTCTCAATTAAGACTATGACCGGCTTCCTATTCTCTATCGCATGGTCGCACTGAGTCATAAAATCCCATAGGATCTTTGTATTTCTATTTTCAACAATGCCTTCGGGTTTGTGGTCATACTAATTTTTTGCTCTGTCAAGTCCATACTTGTTGCAGAGTGTTCAATGGACAAGCCTGGCTATATTGTTGTGGGATTTCTTATATTCCTTCTGGGCTAGTGGCGTACATTGGCTGGTAATATGCCGTACGGTTTCACCAATTTGTCCACAGATTCTGCACATATCACTTTCTGCTGTGTTGTCTATTCTGTATTTTATGTAGTTTGTTCTTAATGCTTGCTCTTCCGGTTTTAAATCACTTTTAGTCATCCACAGCCATCTCTTTTCTCTGTCTGATTTATCTTCAACATCCCTATGAAATTGACCATGCATTCTTTTCTTTACCCACCTATTTTCAGTTTCATTCGTTTTCAATTTCTTGTACAGTGCTTTATCTTTGCAATCTTTCATCCTACACAAGCCTGACCTTCTTACTTCTAATAACAGCAGTTCTGTGGCATTTTTACATACCATGCTATGTTATTTCCTTCTGCTCTAATGCTGTGTTTGCATCCAATAAGTCCTATTCCCCCTCTTTTTCTTGGTACATACAGTCTATCTGTGTCACTTTTTGGGTGGAGTGACCCATATCTAGTTAGCAACTTCCTTGTCTTTCTGTCTAAGCTGTTTAGTTCATCTACTGTCCATGCTATTACCCTCACTCCATATCTAAGGAGTGAAACCACCCAGGTGTTGATAGATTTGATCTTAATCCATCCATTTAATTTCGACTTAAGGATCAGTCTCGGTCTGCGTAAGTACTCCACCTTAAATTTTTCTGTCATTTCTTTCTCCATCAATTTATCCATTTCCAAAATTCCCAAGTACTTATAGCCCATCTCTTCTATCTGCTTCATAACCTCCCCTGATGGTATTGTTAGCCTGTCCATACATTTGATTTTTCCTCTCTTCAAGGCTATAACACACCATACTTTCTCAGTCCAAACTCCATTCTGGTATCAGCACTGAGGGTATACACCGTATCAACGAGGGAACTGACTTGGGCTTCATCTTTACCATGCCATCAGTAGGGCTTATAAAAGTGTCCTGTTAAGAATCAAGGCTAATTTTGGAATTGAGTTTTGATTTTGCTGCTGATACATTTCCTTATTTTACATTTATTTATCCATGAAAAATTTATTTTGAGTTTCTAAAAAAGAAAAATCTGTTATCTCAAAAGAAAATCAAATTATATTTTCTTTATTTAACGAATATGGACAATTCTGAAAATTGCATTTATGGAATGTAATTTTTTTTTCAGTTGAGGGAATTCTGATTGAGAATAATGAAAATTAAAAACAAAAATAAATGATTGAATGAAAACAAAAATTTAAAGTAAATATCAATAATATTGAAGTAAAGTTTGGTGGAAACATAACTCATTCATTATGACAGAATTAAAATAATGTTGTAATTGATTTTATAAAACCTCTTAAACCATAAAAATCCAAAATATATTATGCTTGAATATTTAAAAATATTTTAATAGGTTTCCAGGACTACAATATTTTAATGTGTCCTTCCTTTTTTATACCTTTTCAAAACTAATTTAAGAGAAATTTGGCTGATATTTCTACCAGGTTGAGTGACAAAGCACAGGCTATCCCATTGGCTCATCACACTTTTTATAGTTCTACTGGAATGCGAGTAATACAACCACCTGATATGTAATATTTATTCATTCTTTTTTTCTTTTTATTCTTTCACTTCTTCCATTCATTTGACTGCAGCCATGCTGGAGCACTGCCTTGAAGGATTTTGTTTGACCAATTCGACCTCAGGGCTTATCTTTTAAGCCTAGTACTTATTCTGTTGGTCACTTTTGCTAAACTGCTAAGTTACGGGTGTAAACACACCAACACCAGTTAAGCGGTGATGGAGGGACACACACAAGCTCCAAGACACACACACACGTGTGTGTGTGTGTGTGTGTGTGTGTGTGTGTGTGTATATATGATGCGATCCTTTCAGTTTCTGTCTACCAAATCCACTCACAAAGCTTTAGTTAGCCCAAGGCTATAATAGAAGACAACTTGCCCAAGGTGCCATGCAGTAGGACTGAACCTGGAACCATGTGGTGAGGAAGCAAGCTTATTACCACAAAGCTATGTATTTTAATAAGTTTCAATATTTGTCTAAGTTCATTGTGAAACTGTTTTGTTGTATTTATCTATATTATATAAGATAGTATTAGCTTGACTGGTTTGTCTTGTAAATTGTCCATTTTACCATGCTGGCATCACTTGGACAGGAATTCATTTTGTAGCGGGATTTCTCAGCCAGATGTTATTTTTTGTTGCCAACCCTCCCCTGTTTTTCAGATAAGGGATTTTACATTCCACAGATCATTGAAAGCACAGAACAGCTGGTTGTAACGTCAATACAGAATGTAAATATCTGCACTGATTGATTTTACTCAATTGATCACAAAGGAAATATCAGCATCCATGCACATATGTTCAAACACATGCATGTACATATATGTTCATATGTATATACTTACATATATATATATACATGCATGTGTATATGCTTACACATACAGACATTTATGCAAATGCATGTGTGTATACTTACACACACATATACACACCATGATGGACTTAATACAGTTTCCATCTACTAAATTTATTCACAAGGCATTAGTTGGCTCAGTCTCTGGTAGAAGACACTTGCCCAAGGTACTGCACACAGAACTGAACCTGAAACCACCAAAATAAATTTCTTAACCACATAGCTATATCTGCACCTATATACACTGGGACGGAATACATAAAAATTGAAATAATTTCACTAAAATGTTATCATTTAATATAAATATTTAATTATCAAACTATTCATTGATTTCCCTAACTATAAACAAGTTGGTTCAGAAGGATCATAATACATACATCTGAATTATGTCACTTGCAGTTGTTATTGTGGTCCTTCCTATTTTACTGATATAGAGTGTGATTTGAGGAAGATTTGGTTTCTATTTCTAGCAGGAGGAGCAACCATGTAGTGGCTCCCTTATTGGCTTGATGAATTTGTAGATCTGTTGTTGTTTGACTTCATTTCAGATCTGACCAAATACATAATGACCAAAAACACTCCATCTACAATTATCCTCTCTCTTAGTGTCAAGTGTATTCTTCCTTGATTAAAATGGTAAGGTGTTATTTGAAGTTGATTTGGCTGCTATTTGTAGTTGGTCAAACTACCATGTAGCAGTCCCTTTATTGGCTTGCATATCCTTTAATAATCATTGATAAGAATCAATTATACCTCTCAAAATTTGATGCTTTGTATTTCTGTTAGGAATCAACTGTAGTTCAATATTGTGAATGATAATTGCTACAAGAGGTCTAATCATAGATCATGAAAGTAGAACTGGAGAAAAGGTTGTAGTTTCTCCAGGTCATCCACACAACTTTGAAATTTGATGTAGTTTTATGGTCTGAAAAGGCAAAGCTGATTATCTTGATCAAGCTCACAGTCCCATAGGAAGGAGAGTATCTTTGAATAGAATCTTACCAAATACCGGAACCAATTACAGGATTGCAGGGAGATAGGGTGGCTATTTTCAGTATGGAGAATATATATAGAATGCTTACAGCCAATGGAAAAATAAGTAAAGAAAGTAAGGTAGCTCTTTAAAGAAGGTGGGGAGGCAAAAGAAAGAGCCTCTTGATCATTATGGAACAAGAGAACAGAGTTAAACTGAGTCAGGAGGAGAAATGAGTAGTAATTTGGCCACCATTACCAACCGACCAATGGGTGGGTGTTACAGATCAAGGTTGTAACACCTTATGGTCATTGGATACTGTCTGATAACATCAATTCCTTCTGATCAGATCTTCATTCATCACAGAGGAATGAAGAAGCGTCTTCTTTTAGATTTAATCAATATCATATTGCTAAATCTTTGCCATATTTAGCATCATGGCAACTATTTCTGAGATTCACCTACCTGCAATTATTCTGTATCTTTAATCTTTGTAAGGAGAAAATAATATCATATTCTTGCACAATTTAGTATATATGCCAAAGCATTTGTTAATCTGTGATATTTCAGAGACTGAAACATATATTACAAGCTTCATAGTGTACTGTAAATATAGATTAATGATGGTCTGCTATTCACTTGATTGCATTTTGCTTCTTAGCAAAAGCTGCTAACTGATATTGAACATGACATCTCAACTACTGAAACCTAACTGAATACATGTATAATATTGATGCTTTGTATATAACTCTGTACAGCTTTACATTTCTTTTCTGTCTAGAGAATTACTCTGGTAGAAATAAAGATATTTAATTTCTCTATTTAATGTGTTAAATATATCAATTGACAGCTAGGGCAAGAAATTGGTGTTCCATGAAAGCGGAAGTTAAATAAAAAATAAATAAATTTCTTACTGGCCAGCAAAAATAAAATATATAGTTGTTGAAAGAAATTGATATTTAGCTGACTAATTTATATTTTTATCACTAAATTGAAACCAGGATAATCTTGCTAATCCATATTAAATGCATTGATAGGTGATTGGCAATGATCTGTGAGCCAACTATTATATCATGAATTGTCATTTATATTTATATATATTTACAGATAAAGCAATGTACTAATTTTATTTTACATTATATTACTATATCTGGCAGAATTGTCAGAATGCTGGGCGAAATGCTTATTGGTATTTAGTCTGTTGCTACATTCTGAGTTCAAATTCCGCCGAGGTCAGCTTTGCTTTCATCCTTTTGAGGTTGATAAATCAAGTACCAGTTGAGTACTGGGGTTGATGTAATCGACTATCCCCCTCCCCTAAATTTCAGGCCTTGTGCCTATAGTAGAAAGAATTATATTACTATTTCTTTGTTGTTAGCATTGTTGGCTTCAGGTTTCCAATGGGCCAGTTATTGGTTCACTTCATTTCTAGTAATGAGAGTGACAAGGAAGTATCTAACTCAATGCAGGACAAATACCTTAAAGAACTTCATTAATGAAACACCAGTTTCTCACTGATGTTTATATCTCACCATTATACACCAGTAAAAGAGAAAAGTACATGCGCGCACACACACACACACACACATTATTATGCAGTTTCCACCTAGCACTCACAAAGTATTGGGTGATGTAAGGTTATGGTAGAAGGTGCCTCACAGTGAGATTAAACAAAACCATGTGGCTGCAAAACAAATCTCTTAACCACATAGTTCCTATCCATAGATAACTGAAACATCCTCATTTAACGTCCATTTGCTATGCTGGCATGGGTTAGACTGTTTGACTGGAACTGATGAGCCAGAGAGCTGCATCAGGTTCCAGTCTGATTTGGCAAGGTTTCTATGGCTGGATGCCCTTCTTTATGCTAACCACTCCAAGAATGTAATGGGTGCTTTCACGTGCCACCAGCATGGGTGCCATTTACATGACACTGACAACAACCATGACTACAATTCACAGGTGCCATTTACATTACACTGGCAACAAATAAAGAAAATCAAACATAATAATAATGTATCAGACTGAGAGACAAATACCACTGGAAGATTATCTCCATTATTTGTTTAGTAGTCGTGGGTAGATTGAGTGCAAAACACATTCTCTGGTTTGGTTAAATAGCATGAAATTGGTTTACATCTTGTTCAACCTACTAATAGCCAAATCTCCCTCAACTCTCTCATTTGTCTGGAATAAAATATGTGGTGGATACAGCTGAAATACTTTGATCTAAGACTAAAAAATGAGAACAACTATCACGTTGTTTAGGAGCTGTTACTATTGTCAGATACATAACTGTAAGGTAACCTCTCATAAAGAATTCAGTAGGTACTGATCACATAACATCTAATTTAATTTGTGGAATATGAAAGTAACCAAAAAGGTGTGTATGTGTGTGTGTGTGTGTGTGTGGCTCAGTGTGTCAGTGAAGGACATAAGTAAAATAAAGAATCATGTTACTGGTATTCTTGAAAACTGTCACCTTGTTCAGAATATCAACTGTTTCAGTTTCTGTGTTTTGGAGCATGATAGTTTTGGTATCATTTCAGACATTTATTCAAGAGAGAGAAAAAACAGGTTTCTAGGTGATAAAGTAAGGGTTTCTAGATAGAGTAGCTAAAGAATATATTCTGTTAAATATGACATTATTATGATTTACGGTAAATGACTTTCATTTCAAATTTTTTTTTCCTAATGTTCTAATCAAAGGTTTTCAAATGAACTTACCAATTATTCAGCCAACCATGCCTATGCCCACACTTATTATGACTGGATAAGTGAGAGTAGATAGAACTGAAACATTTTTTAAAAATGGTTTTAATTCAATAAAAATAATTGTCAGGCACAAGTATAGCTGTAAGGAGGAATTCCGACCATGTTTCGTGGTTCACTACCTCAACAGCTCCTTTATAGGGTCCAGTGGATAAAGATATCATCAGGAGGAACCACGTCTGGTTTCAGCCCCTACTCCTCTACCGTTTTTAACATTGCCCCTCCTCCCCTTCGAAGGTGTCTTCAGCTCTGGTATTGAGTGCATTTTTCTCTTTCTCCTTTTTATCTTTTGCTCTTTGGTTTCTTCGATGCAGTGTCAACGAATGTCAGCGGGTGAATGACCATCCTACCAAATTTCCCTTTCAATACTCACCGGTATGGTCCAGCAGCCAGCACCAGCTAACTGTCACGTGACACTGTCTAAGCTTCAACTGAAGCAAGCTTTGCAATGATGTGGTTTCAGGTTCATTCCCACTGCATAGCATCATCTTAGGCAAGTGTCCTCCACTGTAGTCCAAGACCAACTAATGTCCTGTGAATGAATTTGGTAGATGGAAACTGTGTGGAAGCCTATCACACGTGTGTGTATCTGTCTGTGTTTGTTCTCTCCCCTTCCCCCACCACTTGGCAACTGGTGTTGATCTGTTTATATCCCTGTAACTTTGCAGTTCAGCAACAGATACCAATAGCATAAGTCACATGATCATGTGATCACGTGACCAACTAGACTATCAGATGCTGTTACACATCGCTGGTCACAATGCACTTTTTGCATTGTTTTAGCCTTCGAATGATACCACCCCGCTGTCTAGGCAAGCAGGTCAACATTCTTCCTTGATTGAAAGGGGGACTGGAGCAACATAAAATGAAGGGTTTTGCTCAAGAGCACAACACACTGCCTGGTCTTTGAATCGAACCCATGATCTAGCAATTGTGAGTCCAGCAGCCCAACCACTAGGTCATGTGCCTAGAATAAGTACCGGACATAAAGAACAAAATAAATACTGGGGTGGATTTGTTCAGCTAAAACTCTTCAAGGCAGTGACTTGGTATGGCTGCAATCCAATGAGTGAAACAGGCAAAAGATAAAAAATACACAGATACACTTCAGTTTGAATTATCTTATTTGCAGCATAAATTCAATAAGAAAATGCAGTGTTGATATTTAAGGTGACCTAGAACTCAACAACTGCCAGGATAGGCTGAATGTGAGTAGAGAAAAATGACCAGGAATGCATGCAACATAGATTATATGGCTTCTATTTAAGGCAGGAGGAAATGTTTGTCCATCAATCCTGTGCGCCTCATTGATTTGAAATTTATACTGTATGGGACCACTTGATATTTGATTTATAGAGAACAATAGATGAGCTATTTAAAGCTGCATAAGTAGTTAGGAAGTACAAAGGAGTTAGTAATAGAGCATCTGACAAACATTATGAGCTGCAGTGTTTTAGCATTTGATCAATCTATAAATATAATGTGGATTTTCTTATGTCTTTTTCTCTTATCCTCTCTCTTTTATTATATTGTTATTATTGCATATTTATCTGCCATCTGTGTGTGTGTATTTATAATGCACATTCTCTCTCTCTCTCTCTCTCTCTCTTTCTCTCTCTCTCTCTCTCTCTCTCTCTCTCTCTCTCTATTTTTCTCTCTTTCTATCTATCTCTTTCTTTCTCTCTCTCTCTTTCTCTCTCTCTCTCTCTTTCTCTCTTTCTATCTATCTATCTATCTATCTATCTATCTATCTTTCATATTTCCAATGTTCTTAGAAATGAGTTCATTGACCATAAAGAAATTAGCTTTTGAATATCAGGGTTCAATGTCCAGCAAAAGTTTTATTTTTTAATACCAGAGGCTTTTTACACTTAAGTAATAATAAAATAATAATACTAAAATTACTACTAATAATAACATTCATGATGATGAAGATAGTGGTGAATGTGGTGGTGGCTGTTTAGTCCCAGCCCTGCCCTTATTGTGTGTTCTAGCCCTTTCCATCCTATTTTGATATATATATATATATATATATATATATATATATATATATATATATATATATATATATATATATATATATATATTAATTGAAGTGTACAGTATTATGTAACCATTATGGTTATGGCCAATCTTTCCAATTGGTTTTGAATTAGGGATTCAACGGGATGATAGATAACCCTAAGTGTGAAATAAATTGGTAAGATTGACCATAATAGATATATAATACACTGTATACTTTGATTAATTTGCCCACTCTTTTGACAAATATAAGAGTGCATATTTTTTCTGACTTATGGATTTTCAGATGAAATATATATATCATCATCATCATCATCATCGTTTAACGTCCGCTTTCCATGCTAGCATGGGTTGGACGATTTGACTGAGGACTGGTGAAACCGGATGGCAACACCAGGCTCCAGTCTGATTTGGCAGAGTTTCTACAGCTGGATGCCCTTCCTAACGCCAACCACTCAGAGAGTGTAGTGGGTGCTTTTACGTGTCACCCGCACGAAAACGGCCACGCTCGAAATGGTGTCTTTTATGTGCC
>NC_068981.1:134616242-134619469 GCF_001194135.2 Octopus bimaculoides
TAATGTTCAGCTTTTCTCTCAAGATACTTACACTCTGACGGGTATTCACATTGACATTACACATCCAACGGAGCATACTGGCTTCATTCCTTGCGAGCTTACGTATGTCCTCAGCAGTTACAGCCCATGTTTCACTGCCATGTAGCATGGTTGTTCGTACGCATGCGTCATACAGTCTGCGGTTGTTCGTATATATATATATATATATATATATATATATATATATGGGAACTATATTGTTCAAGCTGTCCTTCCTTTTATTTTTAAGATGGTAACATTTGATTTGAGGGAACTTAGCTGCTACATAGAAGTTCCTTTGATAACTCATTGACCAGGAGTAAAATCCCTTACCACATGGCATAATGCATACATCTAATAGCAAATGCATCAGATGCAGAACAAGTCATATCAGGTATGTCCTTGTTTGTTTAGACAGAAAAGAAAGAAGCCATAGTAGACTTATACATGTCTGCAAACTCACACAATAATAGCACATATAAAGAAAGTGCACATAGTTATATGTACTAGATGCTTCAAATCTTGGTACAAAATTTGATCCCAGCTTCACTAAAATGTAATACAGACAAATTTGAATACCAACTATAGCCACCACAAGATCCAATCCTTGTTATAGTGCAATGGCTTGTGTGCATCAATGACTCTGAGTGCTATGCCAGTGGGAGTGCAAGCTCCTGGTAGGTCCTACCATGTTGGACAGGTCAAAGATTAGAGGGGCCAGAATATTATGGACCACCTCTTCCCAAAGGTAAAAATAGGTGTGCATTGAGCCAACACCCCTACCTAGAAAAAAGCAAAGTTTACAGAAGCATCAGTGACAATTTAAAACCAACAAGACCTGGGAGAGGAAGGCCTTTCCTCAGGGAAACATGATATGCACCAAAATCTGAAAAGACATCCTAAAAATAGCTGGGTGTTAGATACTGAAGTAGAGCTGGAAAACCATGGATGCAGCTAAAGAAAAGAAGAAAAGACAATCCAGATTTGAGAATACTGAAATGAAATGAATATATTATTGAAGCATTGTTTTACAGATACATGTACTTGCTTGTTCTGCAGTAAAGAATATTTTGTTTCACATGTTTTTGAAGGTACAAAACCAGTGGAAAATTCATTGACAGAATATGACAAGAATATGACAACACTACTTTTGTCTCAGTGATTTTTGGAAAAGCACAGACGTAAAGAAACACACATGTGCACATACATACACTCATGCACATACATACACTCACTCACAAAATATTGGACTTCTATTAGTTCCTGTCTAACAAATCATTTACAAAGCTTTTGTCAGACTTGGGGTGTAGTAGAAGACGCTTGCCCAAGGTACCACATAGAGAGATTGAACTCAAAATCATGTGGTTGCAAAGTGAACTTCTCACCCAGACGGCTATGTCTGTTCCTATCATAACACACACACACACACACACACACATGCACACGCACAAATACACGTGTGTTTATGTAGATATCATCAATGTAAGAGACATACTCACACAAACATGCATAGATGCTCTTACAAAGTAACACAAATAATATACTCAGTTAAGCTTAGTAATTTACAGTAAGTCTTAGTGAATAAGCCTTTGTAGTTAGGTGTGCAAGTGCATGTTGACATTTGTGCTAAACACATATACATACATGGGTGTTTAGCACACATACATTTGTACACACATACATTAATGCATCTATACATGAATGTACACTTACATACATAAATAGATGCATGCATGTTCATACTACTATTAACCTGTGGTAATAAGAAAATTATCTAAATTCTGATTATAGTTGAAATCTCTTTCTCTTAGATGACTATATAGATTTCTATTAAACTGTTAAAGGGGTGAAGTTGCCATTAAAAATCAAAATCTTCATTTCTTATCAGCAGGAAACCACTTTTGTTGCATGTAAAGCTTGCTTCTTGTTTGTTACCTCCTTCAGTTTTTAGTCGCATCTACCTGTACATACGACTACAGGTATATGTTGTGACATTGATTCTCTACTACTTTCACTAACACAGCTGCTGCTTTTATCATTATCTAATTGTGTTGTTGTTGTTGTCGTACAAATGATTCATTAATTTCTACCGCTAGCAACGCAGGCTATCATTATATTGCCATCATTGTCCACATATTCATCTATCATTTGTGTTCAACTATACTTATCCTTCAAGAATCTGTGTTCATGAGTGTGCATGCATGAGTGTGTGTGTGTGTGTGTATGTATATGTGCATGCACGCATGTGTTTCTGTGTGTGACTTCTTTTGACAATTGCAGACTGGTGCTTACATAGAAGCCATATCACTCATTATGGAGATAAATCACTATCTACTGTTATGAATTCTAAAATGTGTGAAAAAATCATCATTTGCAGATGTGACTCAGACTCACTACCTTGCTCTCGCAACTTGCACAGCTCTGCTTCTAACCTATTTTTCCTGTCTTCAGTACAACTCTGCTGTTTTATTACCATTGTGATTTCACTATTATAATTACTATTGACCCTTTAGTTAACGGATATTACTTTGTCTAGTTTTGCTTCTATGTTATAATTCACGTAATTTTTTTTTTTTTGTCTTATCACAAGAAACTTACAGTTATTTATTGGTGTATATGTAAATGCGAGCCTATCCTATGGCTGTGTGGTTAAGAAGTTTTCTTTACAACCATGTAGTTTCAGGTTTAATCCCATTGCACAGCACAGTGGGTAAGTGTCTTCAAATATAACCCCAAATCAACGAATGTCTTATGAATAAATTTTAGTTGATAGAGACTGTGCAGAAGTCTATATATAGATATCATCACCATCATCATCATTGTTTAACGTTCGTTTTCCATGCTGGCATGGGTTGGACGATTTGACTGAGGTTTGGAAAGTCAACGGCTGCACCAGGCTCCAATCTGATCTGGCAATATTTCTACAGCTGGATGCCCTTCCTAATGCCAACCACTCCAAGAGTGTAGTGGGTGCTTTTTACATGCCACTGGCACAGAAGCTAGTCAGGCAGCCCTGGCTTTGTGTGTAAGTTGTTTCAGAATCCATAAGTCAGGGAAAAATGCACTTGTATATGTCAGTAGAGTGGATATGTTATTATATTATCCAAAGTGTACAGTATTATATATATATATATCCATTATGGCCGATCTTACCAATCAGTTTCACACTAGAGATTCAACAGAGTGTTAGGTAACAATTCGATTATGTA
>NC_068981.1:134619571-134626003 GCF_001194135.2 Octopus bimaculoides
ATATATATATATATATATATACACATGTGAATGTATGTTTGTCTTTGTTTGTTCCCCACCATGCTTGACAACCTGTGTCGGTTTGTTTACATCCCTGTAACTTAGCAGTTTGACAGAAAAGACTGATAAAATAAGTACCAGACTTAAAAATAAGTATTGCGATCAATTTGTTTGACTGAACCCTTCAAAGCAGTGCCCCAGCATGGTCACTGTCCAATAATTGAAACAAGTAAAAGAAAAGAAAAAAAGAAAAGCTATAACAATGATAGATGTAAATAGATTTAATGAGAAGTCATTGATCTCAAAAGGCATTGTATAACATGTTCTCTTGTTTGTGTGTGTGTGTGTTTTGCTTTTGTTTGAAATAATATACTCTAATTCTACTGTGATTCACTGATGAGGATACTGGCTCAACCAATAATATTATTGCTAACCCAAATTTCATCATTGGTTTTAATCATTTCACTTCACTTTTATTGCTAATGCCGCCAGGAAAATATTACAGTTGCTAAACTCCCACCACATAGAAACGATCTGAGAAAGTGATAGGAAATTTTCCTCTTGTACACATCCAAGAAAATACTATGACATCATTGGAACATGTGGCTGTAAATAAATATGCTAATGAGAGGGAGGGGGTGAGAGAGAGAGTGAGTGTATGGACATGAATTTCTATTTATAATCAGCATTGGCTTTGTTATTTTGTCTCTATTGTTATTCATCTTAGCAAGCAATTGTTCATATAGTAAAGGTAATGTTATTTTTGTTTTTGTTTTTTTTTCTCCAGTCTGTTGATTTTCAGTAATAATCGACTCTCCTTTGCATTCAAAATATTTTGTAGTTAGATGTTAAATTCTGACACTAATCACTGGTTCACTGTGTAGAGTTTTTTGGGTTTTTTTTTAATATATATTTGTTATTTACTTATCAATCTTTTATAGTGACAGTAATTAAACTTTACTGAAGTGCCAGATTTTTGTGATAACTTATATTTTTAACTGCTTGATGGCTACCTTGTTCTTATTGACATGGATAGGATGTGGCAAGCTGGCAGAATCATTAGTGAGTCAGACAAAATGCTTAGCAGTATTTCTTCTGGCTCTTTACATTATGAGTTCAAATTCCATTGAGGTTAACTCTGCCTTTCATATGATATTCTTATAAAATCTAGTACCTATTCTCTGAGGGATAAAGAATTGTTTTGCTGAAACACTTCACAAAACTGGGTATTAACCCCTTTTTAATACCAACCCATCTAAGACTTTGGTTCTATGATATACATTTCCTGTTTTACCCCTTTGGCATTTAAACTGGCCATATCTGGCCCCAAAACTGTACCTATTTTATGTGCAGACTAGCCAGATCCAGCTTCTCACACCTATCCTAAAAATAAACAATAATGTCATCAAACTTTCAAAGCCACAATACATTTTAAGATTAATTCAAAACTATGTGAATAAATAAGCATTACATTTGACTGATTTGAATACTAAAGGGTTAAAGTGAGCTACATTAAAATCTATTATGTTAATCTATTTGCTAAACATTAGTAATGAGTTATTTTACTAAATTCTTCATTATTTTCAAAATGAATTGAAACAAAACCAATGTAGTTCAACAGAAGTGTAGTAACAAAAGTGTAAACGCTTGATCTATGGAGTCCAGTATTTTGTCCATTCATTCAGATTCACTTCTACATTTCTGTAACATTGTAACAGAAAGAATGGATAAAACAATGGACACTTCTATAGAGGAGAGATTTGTTCTCTGCTACTTGATTTTCCCCTTATTCAAATTGGTGGTTTTAGTTTGATTACATTTTGGGCACACTTTTGTGGATATTATCTAAAATGTCATTTAATAATTGCACATTTATAGGATAGCCTTTTCTGCTAGCACTAAGTGACTAATGAATTATTTGCAGAACAAGTGAAATGTTTGTGAAGGCAAAACAATGTAGTTATAATAGCAGAAAAAAAAACATTTATAGTATTTAATTTGATTAGGGGTTTTGGGGAAGGTTTTTGCTAAGTAATTTTACACCAAGTATAAAAGAAATGTGTATGATTAATTTCAGAACTTTGTATGATTGTGGTTTATTTTCTGGTGTTTAACTAAACTTTGCTATCGTAAAAGCAAAAACATATTCATAGAAATCAAGAAATTAGTGTTGAGGGAGTTTAAAACATGAAAAATGTGTCAATTTGCAATGAGTGATATGTTACATTCTTGTGTATGTTTTCATTTTGAGGAATAATTCTGAATATGTTAGTAGAGCCAAATGTTATGATTTAGTAGAATTATTTGTGAATCTGTTGGGAATTATGTATGTACATATTTCATCATTGTTTTTATGGTAAAATGAATATATTAGATATACTTCTTATCTGATCAATAGTTAATTTCTGTACTAAGAAAATTTTGGTGGAAATCAAGGCATATACTTTCTCTGTTGTCTTCTCAGACTTTTCCTCATCTAGATCTCACTTGATGAATAAAATCTTCTGAATACCTTGGTGGTATCTACACAGCTTCTGATTATAGCTGAAAAGACAAGTATATTTATGAATTGTTGCTACATTTGTATGTGCTGGTTTCAGACTTCTTTCAACAACTCTTCCACTTATGAAACTAAAGACAAATCAGTTTATTTGACATATTTCACATGTTCATTATCTCATTATTATCTAAAACTTGCATTTCCACTTTAATTCTCCTATATCACACACAACTTAGCTGTTTTTGTTTTTTGAAACCAGTCGATAAAGCCATCAAGTATTTTCCCTCTTTGTCCTTCTTTTCAATTTCATTATTGTGACTAAGTGCTCAAGATCTTTCTTTTTTCCCATATAATGTCCAATGAGCTGAACCTGTTCACTTTATAATGTTGGGAAACTTTCTGGTGGGTTTTGCCCATCTGAGGACCTTGATGTTCATTCTATCTTCAGGTTTTATGCAAAACATGCAACTTCAATTCTATTTTCACAATCATTAATGTCATAAACTTGCATTTTACTTAGCTTTTATTATTATCAAAGAGATAAAAAAAATTATCTAAATTACCTCCATTGAATTTAGATAGAATTAATCTAATTTCATCCTTGCCATTAGTTTGAAATTAGTAAAATATATATCTTGCAAATAAGATTTGACATTATAAAACAAACTAAGGCAGAAGAAAAGAGCAAGCCTAGTGTGTGAGCTCAAACTACATGTCTTGACAATTACTGTACAGAGCATATACCATTTTCTTTTTCACAAACTACCTGCTATAAATGACTGTTTCTCTTGTTATGTTAACTGTATTTAACTCTATAAGCATTTCACTGGTTTCACTAATAATTCATCAGCCACTCAGTGCTAACCAGAGCAGTTATCTTACTAATATCCAAATATCTTGATAACATCTAAGATGATATCTACAAATGCTCCCCAAAATGTAATTCCTGTCCTAATGAGTTTTCAACATATATCTCTCTTTTAAACATGGAGTACCCTAGTGAGCCGTTTATACTAGGGAAATAATCATTTCTTCATAATATTTAGCAGGATTGGAAGTTTGAATTAAGAAATAAAGAAGATGCATAGAATGTACATATTTATTTATTTGTTTATTTTGCCTACTTATGAAGGTTTTCAAATATCTTTGAAATTTGCTTGTCAGAGGCAAAAGCACACACTTTGGACTTCATCTAAAATTTCCTTTGGCTTCATTCCAACTGATCCAACAGCACAACTTTCTCCATGGTCACTTGACCTACAAGAAATCCCAGCCAAATATCCCTCAAATCATATGTTTCCACTTTGAAATAGGATGGCCAGATTGGATAATGTACTTCTGCATATGCTATACCTTGACAGAATAGACATGGCTCAAACAGAGCTGTTTGCTTTAAGATGAACTGAGGTTAACAAGAACAGTAGCAATCTACTTTAAACTCAGTAACCATGAAACTACATGGTACACTTGAAGAAAGTAGAGCCTTCTGACTTATATAGCTTCCACTCCATCATTCTTATTGCCAATATTTCTTAGTTGAAGGGTTCAAAAGCTTTTAACTATTTTGTGTAGTAGCTTAAAGTTTGCTTTTGCGTTTGGAGTGTAGTTGAGAGGCTCACTTTGCAATGGTTTTGGGCCTAGTCTTTCTATGCAGCACCTTGAGTAAGTGCCTTTTGTTATAGCCATGGGTTCTCTCTCTCTATCTCTCTCTCTCTCTCTATCTCTCTCTCTCTCTCTATCTCTCTCTCTCTCTCTCACTCACTCACACACACACACACACACACACACACACACACACACACACACTTGAATTGGTGGGTAGATATGTCTATGTGTATGTCTTTGCAACTGTGTTTGTACCCACACATTCACACTTGACAACACTGGTGTTAGTTTGTTTACATTTCCGTACATTGCAGTTCAGCAAAAGAGACCGATAGGATATGTATCAGAAAGTACTGAGGTCAATTTGTTTGACTAAACCCTTCAAGGCAGTGCCCCAGCATGGCTGCAGTCCAATGAGTGAAACAAGTAAAAGAGAAAAGCTGCCTTTGAAAGTGTAGAACTTGCATATAATTTTGTTGACAGGAAGTTTTAACCAACAAACATCACCATTTATAGCAACATCTTTCCATAGTAATGGAAGATGTAAAAACTTTTCAAATCAAATCACCAAATATGGAATGTGCATTTGTGACTTGAAGGGAGAGAGTGAGGAAAGACTGAGTTAGTGGAATTTTCTGCAAATAATTGGACATGTAATAAATGAAAAGAAAATGACACCAAAATAAAACAAAATATTACAGCACAGCATATATATAAAATAATAAAACACCTGCTCATGTGATTAAATTTCTTTTATTATATTGTTATATTTATTTTTTGCCACATAATTTAGTTTGTTTTGAGTCATTCATATTATTATTATGATACCAGCTGAGTTAGCATACCAGGCAAAATGCTAAGCCGTATTTCAGCAGTCGCTATGTTCTGAGTTCAAATTCCGCTGGAGTCAACTTTGCCTTTCATCCTTTCGAGGCTGATAAATTAAGTACCAGTTGAGTACTGGGATCAATGTAATCGACTCTCCTTCTCCCCCAAATTTCAGGCCATGTGCCTATAATAGAAAGGATTATTATACCAGTTGAAGTAGGTGTTGGACTGCCTTTATACCTGTTTTACTCTAACTGTTGAGTGTATGTCAGTGGTTTCTAATGGTTGTGGTGTTAGCTACTACCAAATACATGTATGTAAAGGGTATTCAAAATAGAACAAATTTCAATGGATGCACTTCAGCCTCCCTCGCACCACCTACCTACTCACCCACCTCACTCTCTCCTCCCTCCCCCTCCCTCACTTTCTCTCCACTCTTTCTCTCTTCCTCTACTCTCTCTCTCTCTCTCTCTCTCTCTCTCTCTCTCTGGATATATATGTGAATGTGTGTAAAGAAAATGGTAGCATGATTAGTTCCATTATCAAAATCATTAGTACTTTAATCTTTTATCTTTCACTCATTGGATTGTGCCCATGCTGGGGCACCACTTAAAAGGGTTTAATTGAACAAATCAACGCCAGTTGATATTTATTTTACTGACCGATTTTGTCAAACCGCTAAGTTGCAGACATAAACAAACCAACACTGGTTGTCAAGTGATGGTGGAGACAAACACACACACACACACACATATACATGCACAACAGGCTTTCACACAGTTTTCATCTACCAAATTCACTCACAAGGCAGTGGTTGAATTGAGGCTATAATAAAAGAGACTTGCCCAAGGTGCCATGCAAAGGGACTGAACCCAAAACCACATGGTTACACAACAAGCTTTTTAACCATGCCAGTGTATATTTAGCATTTTTGTATGTGTAAGTTTTATTCTTCACAAATCGATGTTAAATGATTGACTTAAATGATGCCATTGCTAAGCTACAATCTGCAGAGAAAATTAGCTAATAAAACGTTATTATATAGCTAATTGATCATTTTGGTGCCAAATAACCTATAATCACCATTCACTTTTGTTTGAACAGTTTTGTTCTTTCTTTTTTTTTTATAAAGATACAAAAGTCAGTAGTTACAATTTTGTTTCTAGTTGTTTTGTCGAACGAGAACAGAATGTGCAAGCATGTGTGTGTAATGTAAACATAATATATATACACATGTATATATATATGTATGTATGTGTATATATACATAATATATATATATATATATATCTATATATAGATGCACACCTGTATATGTGTGTGTGTGTGCGTATGATATATATGCATATTTATATATATATATATTCACGGCAGCTTTCGTCCTAATTTTGGGACTGCCATGTTGGCTTGGCGATAACTATTAATTTCCAGTACCGCTGCCGTAGTCTCCTTTAGAGAGACTTAGAAATATTAATAACTCTATATATATATAATTATAG
>NC_068981.1:134626230-134651346 GCF_001194135.2 Octopus bimaculoides
TTATATATATATATATTCACGGCAGCTTTCGTCCTAATTTTGGGACTGCCATGTTGGCTTGGCGATAACTATTAATTTCCAGTACCGCTGCCGTAGTCTCCTTTAGAGAGACTTAGAAATATTAATAACTCTATATATATATAATTATAGTCAAACCGTGCCAATATGGAATATGGACATTAAATGATGATGATGTGTGAGTGTGTGAAAGAGAGAGAGAGAGAGAGAGAGAGAGAGATAGTCATTTTATTGAGGAAATAAATATTAAGTGACATTTGATTGTACCTGACCTTGTGCAGCAAAGTACAGTAACTAAAACGTGACACAAATTTAGCACTAAAATCTTAAATGATTTTAAATTCAATTTGAATACATTTTGTGGCAAAAATCTATTATTTACACTCGGAAAAATTATATTGATGGGTATTTAAAGAGACAATAATTTGTGTCCAAATTTACACAAGGAAAATGTGAAAAATTGCATTGCGAAAAGAGAGAGTTTGAAGTTACATTAAAAGATTAAATGAAATAACTAAAACACAAATTTTCTGCAGATAGTTGGAAAGTTATATTTTATAATCAGCAAAGTATAAGTAGATATGAGTCAAATTTATGCCATCATCCTTTATGTTATGAGGGAAAAATCTAATTAATAAGTGATATTTATGCAGTGAAGAAAGAAAATCAATTAGCTTAGAGATTAATATTATTTTAATCTATAGATATTTTAATCCAGATAAGTAGATAAACTAAATGCTTTGCATTGTTTCATCTCATCTATAATTATCATGAATCCAAATCTTGTCTTTCAACATTTCAAACTAGATAAAATAAGTACCAGTTATATATTGGAAAATCATTATTGTTGTCACCATTCGATGTCCATTTTCCATATTGGCATGGGTTAGATAGTTTGACAGGTGCTGGCAAGCCAGAGGACTGCACCAATATACTGAATCTACTGGATGTTTTTTTTTTTTATGTGGCACCAGCACCAGTGGGGTCACCTATTAACTTGCTTAACAAAAAAGCCCTCTCAGCTGAGCAGGAGAGTAGTAAGGAGTGTGGTTTTATGCTAGGTGATGATGATAAGTTAAAATATAATAGAGGCACAGGAACAGTGTCTTACTGAAGGGAGAATACATGGTTACACTAGTTGGTAAAGAGACAGGAGAGAAAGAAAGAGAGAGAGCAAGAAAGAAAGAAGAGGGTGATGATGTGTCAGCAGGGCATACTGTCAAGTTACAAGGAGGTAATGAATGAAAACAGAGAAAAAATAAATATTGTTTTAGTTTAACATAAAAGAAGGAAGAGGAAAAACTTTTAACGTTTTAGATATTAGTCCTTCATCAGAGGAAAAGTACAGAAGTGAGAAAGAGGGGGGGGGTGATAAGGGAAAAAATCAAACAAGGGGTTAGGAGCCTAGCGGGAATGTGGTTGTAGTGACGTCATTTTGAGGGTCTCCAGCACGCATGCACAGGGTTGGAATCTTCTGGAAGGCCTGCAAAAGGTCCCTGATGCGCATGCGCAGAAAACTAGCAGCAGCAAAGTTCTCTTGTATCTCGGACTCGAGATGCAGCAGCTGAACTATGCAGACGTGTCCTCAACAGCTCTCTGTTTACCTCTGCTGCTGACCTGAGACACTCGGTACCATCTCCGTGTAGCTGGAGTTCTGTGAAGAATGCCTTCACAAAGTATGATTAACTCCGACTTTGCTGCTTCCACACCAGACCTGGCTACTGATTGTCCCAAGGTGTAAATCTTCTGTTTCATGCTTCCACACTTGAGGGGGAGCCTTGTAGTGATGGTACTACATGGTTCTTGGTAGATGGAGAGTTAGAAAGGGAGGAGGGGTGGGGTGTGCAATTTTTTTTTTCTCCCTTTCTCTGTTTCTTGAGTCTTTCCAGGAAGAAAATCCCTCAGATAGTTCTTACTGCTAACATGTAACAGCTAACCTTGTGGGTTTTTCTTTCCATACTCTTGATGGGGCACAGCTTCAGTATGGTTCTGTGGTCCTCCAGTGTTATTCTGATCACCTTCCATTCTTGGTTACCACAGCCCTCTCCACCAGCCCATACTTTACCCCAAAGGCAGCAGCAAACCAAAGCTTAGCATCATTGTCAATATCTTTGACTGTGACTCTTGTGTTTTGTTAATCCAAGTTTTGCAGCACCAGTACTGCAGGTGTATGGTACACCTACTTAACCTGCTTCTTTACTCCATCTTCAATTTTAAGAAACAGTCATACAAGTTACCTGCAATTGTGATCTCAAGAGCTTGAGGAAACTTGCTCCACCTTTGACCATACAGATGGAAGTTACTTTTCTCCTTTCTCACTTTTTAATGAAACGTTCTGGCGAAGAGTTGCTTTTTTGCTTTTTTTTTTTTTTTTTTTTTTTTTTTTTTTTTTTTTTCTGATTACAAAACTATTAAGTGAAATATTTTTCTTGGCTAAGTAGTTCATGTTCAAAATCGACATGTCACTAGCTGCATGAACAAAGAAAATTATTGTTGTCATTTATTTTTTTTATTAGATGTGTGTGCGCACATGCGCATGTGTGTGTGTGTGTGTGCATTGTTATTGCTATTTTTGTTTATATCATGGGAACTTGTGTTTCTGGATATTAAATTGTAACCACCTGTATTTAAGAGAATATTGGTATAAAAAATGATAATCTCCTTGAACGAACATCATATGATGATTGTAAATGAGTGTAACTTTCACTTCTGATCACCATGGAGAAATATTGGCTTCAAATTTTGGCACAAGGCCAGTAATTTCAAGGAAATGGGTAAATTAGTTACACCAACACCAGTGCTCAGCTGGTACTTATTTTATCAAGCCTAAAAGGATGAAATGCAAAGTCAACTCCTCCAGAATTTGAACTCAGATCGTAGAGATGGACAAAATACTGCTAAGAATTTTGCCTGGTGTGCTAGCAGTTCTGCCAACTCTCCACCTTAAACCATGGAGAAATAGTATCTTGATTAGAAATAAGGAAACAAATGAGAGTTGGCATCAGGGAGGTTATTCATCCAACCATAGAAAATCTGCCTCAACAAAGTCCATCTGACCCATGCAAACATCAAAAAGTATATGTTAAAAATTGACCTTGGCAGAATTGGAACTCAGAATGTAAAGACAGACAAAATGCCACTAAGCATTTTGCCTGGCATGCTAATGATTCAGTCAATTGGCTGCCTTAATAATAATAATGATAACAAGAACACTCAGAGGGCGCAAACGTCCACCAAGGCAACACCAACATCCTCTCAATGATTAACCAAAGATGATTTTTAAAATGAGAATATCTGAAATAAAATCTACTGCTCTCACAAACAAGAATACTAAAATTGAACCCAACCACTCTCAAAAATTAAGTAAAAAAAAAGAAATGCAGGAAAAATAATTCAGAACTCTTGTCCAGTACCGGATTGATTTCAAAATCTAACCAGTTTGTGCCAGTCACGAGGTTTAACATCCCTGAAAGATGAATCCAAATCCATCCAGCGATTCTTGAGATAGCTTGTCCACAGACAAACAAACAAACACAACTAGAAATAATACCTCTGCCTTTGCTAAGGCAGAGGTAATAATGGACTCTCCTGTCAAAGATGATGTATGAGTGTTCAGCTTTTGCCGAACAACCTGCACAAATGATTTGTTTATAGTGATCAAATGTATGTGCTGTTCATTAGCTCACTCCCAGCATCAAATCAATGTTGCCCGAACAGATGCATGGTGTATCAGGTGTCAAAGTGATCGCAGAGCAATGTGAGATGAACTGTTTTGCTCAAGAACACAATGCACCACCCGGTGTAGGAATTGAAATCATGATCTCGTGATTGTGAGTACAACACCCTAACCACTAGGCCATGCATCCTCACAATAATAATAATGATAATAATAATTTCGTTTTTGGATTTGGTTTGCAAGACTCTTTATGTGAGTTTGTGTGTTAAAGCATATTTTGTTGTGTCTGGGGAGAGTCATTCTCTTTTAGTGCCTTATTATTTAACACATTCACTGGTAAAGTTTCCACTCATTTACATATTTATTTTTCCTAAAATTTTCATTGCGTCTTGCAACCGTTTCAATAGTTTGACTATTGAAAAGATTGCAAGATGCAACAAAACTTTTAAGAAAAATAAATGAGTAGTAAATTTACCGGTAAGTGTGTTAAATAATAAGGTACTAAAAGAGAATGACTCTCCCCAGACACAACAAAATAATAATAATCCTTTCTACTAAAGGCACAAGGCTTGAAATTTTAGTGGGGAGGGGGCTGATCAAATAAATCAATCCCCAGAACTCAGCCACAAAATGATGAAAAATAAAGTCAGCTTCAGTGGCATTTGAACTCAGAACATAAAGGCAGATGATAAAATGCCACTAAGCATTTCATCCAGTGTGCTAATGAATCTGCCAGCTCACCTTAATAAGAATAATAATAATAATAATCTTTTCTACTCCAGGCACAAGGCCCGAAATTTTTGGGGAGAGGCCAGTCGATTAGATCAGCCCCATTTGCAACTAGTACTTAATTTATCGACCCCAAAAGGATGAAAGGCAAAGTTGACCTTGGTGGAATTTGAACTCAGAACATAAAGACAGATGAAATACCGCTAAGCATTTTGCCTGGCATGCAAACATTTCTGCTAGCTCTCCACCTTAATGATAATAATAATCTTTTCTACTCTAGGCACAAGGCCTGAAATTTTGGGGGAGGGGGTCAGTCGATTAGATCATCCCCAGTATGCAACTGGTATTTAATTTATCAATCCCGAAAGGATGAAAGGCAAAGTTGGCCTTGGCAGAATTTGAACTCAGAGCATGAAGACAGACGAAATACCACTAAGTATTTCACCCAGTGTGATAACATTTCTGCCAGCTCGCTGCCTTAATAATAATAATAATTCTTTCTAATTTTGGCACAAGGCTAACAATTTTTAGGGGAAGAGCAAGTCGATTACATTGACCCTGAAAGGATGAAATGGCTAAGTCAACCTTGGTGGAATCTGAACTCAGAATGCAATGAGTCTAGAGAAATACTGCAGAGCACTTTTTTCTGATGCTCTAACAATTCTGCCATCTCACTGCCTTAATAATAATAATAATAATAATAATAATAATAATAATAATAATAATAATAATAATAATAATAATAATAATAATCCTTTCTACTATAGGCATAAGGCCTGAAATTTGGGGGAGGGGACTAGGTGATTACATCAACCCCCAGCACTTGACTGATACTTATTCCATCAACCCTGAAAGGATGAAAAGCAAAGTTGACTTTGACGGAATTTGAACTCAGAACGTTACGGAAAATGAAATACCTCTCAGCATTTCACCCAGCATGCTAATGATTTTGTCAGTTCACTGCCTTCTTAATAAAAATAATCTTTTCTACTCTAGGCACAAGGCCCGAAATTTTTTGGGGATGGGGCCAGTCAATTAGATTGACCCCAATACACAACTGGTACTTAATTTATCAATCCCGTAAAGATAAAAGACAAAGTCAACCTTGGCGGAATTTGAACTCAGAATGTTGCAGCAGACGAAATACCACTAAACATTTCACCCGGTATACTAATGATTCTGCCAGCTTGCCTTCTTCTTCTTCTTCTTCTTCTTCTTCTTCTTCTTCTTCTTCGTCTTCTTCTTCTTCTTCTTCTTCTTCTTCTTCTTCTTCTTCTTCTTCTTAATAATTAAAAAAAAAAAAAAGTAATGAGCTTTTCAACTTTTGGTACGAGGCTGGTAGTTTTGAAAGAAGGGCGATTGTCGATTACATCAACCCCAGTGTTTCACTGGTACTTAATTTCTCAACCCCAAAATGATGAAAGGCACAGTTAACCTCAACAGAATTTGAACTCAGAACATAATGAATGTGAAGAAATACTACTCCGTCAATTCTATCAGCTCTCTAATAATAACAGTAATAACAATAATAATATATTCTAAATACTCCTTTACTAAAGAAAATAAGAACTGGTTGACTTTGAAAAATCATTAAGTTGATTATTAACTTGTATATTTAATTCAACTTCTATTAGAAAAATATGTGCTTGAAAAATATCCCAGAAGAAATCAATTTTTCAACTTTAGAAGTCATCACACTTAATGAAGTATAGATTCTTTGCTTCAAGAATCTATATATTATCTCATAAGGGAAAGTATTTCTGCAAACCAAAGAAGCCATTTTGAATGTTTCCTTATTCTCATCATGATTGTTGTTGTTGTTGTTGTTGTTGTTGTTGTTATTGTCACTTCAACATCATCCTCATCTTCATGGTTTCTTCTTTTATGCATTGGAGGAGAGTGCTCTCATTTTTCAATGTAGCTTAAACAATATATGGAGGATTCTCATGAGATATATTGACTTAAAATATCAGTAAAATAATACCTTTGTAGTATAGAGCTTTTTATCTGCATTTATTTGTATATTTTTATTATTATTAGTGTTATTGTTAAATACAGAAACCAATACGTTAATTTATAAACATGATGGAAATGATTTTTAAATTCCTACAGCTTGGAGGAAACTGCCTATTTTCTGGAAGGGAAGATATTAACATTTCTGTTAGTTTTTTTCTTTTTTAGCATTATTGTATTATTTTCTAAATGGAAAGTATAATTTTTTTTTAATGAAAAATGTTATTTGCAATCCCAAAACATGAAGTATTCATTATAGCAAAGATATTGTATGATGATATGGTAATTTATAATCAGTTCTTTTGATTTGTACTGAGTTGTTCTTAAAATATATATTGTTTAAGAATTAATTTAAATATCTGAATGACTTGTTATTAAGATTCAAATTTTCTGGACTACTGACCTTCTCTTTTACTTCATCATCATCATCATCATTATCAGTGTAAACAAAATTATAAAGTATATATGTATATCATTATGATGATGGTATGTATAATATATATAGTGTGGTTGATGCCAGTACCGCCTGACTGGTCCTCATGCCGATGGCACGTAAAAAGCACCCACTACATTCTCGAAGTGGTTGGCATTAGGAAGAGCATCCAGCTGTTGAAACTTTGCCAGATCAGATTGGAGCCTGGTGCAGCCTTCTGGCTTGCCAGTTCTTAGTCAAACTGTCCAACTCATGCCAGCATGGAAAGCGGATGTTAAATGATGATGATAATGATATATATATGTGTGTGTGTGTGTGTGTGTGTGTGTGTGTGAGAGAGAGAGAGAGAGAGAGAGAGAGAGAGAGAGAGAGAGAGAGAGAGAGAGAGAGAGACTTTAAGATTCTGCACAGTTTCCACTTATCAATTTCACTTATAAGGTCACAGGCCATTGGTCAGTCTAAGGCTATAGAAAAAGAAACTTATCCAATGGAGTGGGATTGAACATGAAACAGTGTGGATGTGGAGCAAACTTCTTAACCATAGATTGAACAGGTTGTTATAATCCGAGCCATTATCTTAATCATGTGACTGCAAAACTAACTTAACTGCACAGTCATGTCTGTACCTTAGTACAGAGTATACATTTAAAATATTTATATCAAAACTTTGCTTTGATTGGTTAGATCTCCATAAATGTCTTATTCATTGGTATGTATATAGTTATTTTCATTTCTCATTATTTCTGTCAAATTCGCTTGTGTGTGTGTGTGCGTGTGTGTGCACATGTGTATGTATGTATATATGTGTGTGTGTGTGTGTGTGTGTGTGTGTGTGTGTGTGTATCCTAAATTATTAGTTTTAGTTTCCAGTAGTTTTAAAAAAATTTTCTCCAACTCATGCATATTTGCATGTTATCATGAAATGATATTAGTTAAAAGATCAATCAATCATTTAAAAAAGGCCGTTTAAATGTCATATGGTAATGACTGTCATTTAACTAGTGATTTGTACATGATACTTGTCCTTGTTGTAGTGTTTTTTTAAATATTTTTTTAACCCTGGTTTCTTACCTCACCTGAGAGTCTACAAGGTTGTCAGATTTATAACACAACTCAAACTAGCTTTGGAAACATTGATAAAAGGGGAATAAACCTTTAAATATTCTGCAACAAAATTAAAGTAGATATGGACCACAGCTTAAGATATTTGCCTTGATTTAGGCCTTCAGTTTCTTATGAATTCATAGTGGTACCATTGTGATATAACCCTTTAGCATTCAGATTAAATTGTATAATAATTTTTATTTATTGACATTGTTTTGAATCAATCAGGCATTATCTTGTACCTTTGAGATTTTGATGATGTGATTGTATGTTTTTTGAATGACATTGTAAGGTAGGTGTGAGAGACTCAATCTGGTTCATTTGAACATAAAACAAGCAGAATATTTTGGCCTGATTTGGTCAGTTTAAATACTAAAGGGTTAAAGTATATTTTGGTCATCTTAACCTGGTGAAGATCATTCCTCTACAGCTCTGACAACAGTTAGTTTCTGCCAGAGAGAGGGATTATGAAGGGGAGGAGGTGAAGAAGAAGAACGTCTCTAATACCGAAGTGGTACTTTATTTAATGACTGTGAAAGGATAAAAGACAAAGCTGTCCTCTGTAAAGTGATTGGTGTGAGGAAGGATACCCAGTTGTTAGAACCATGCCAAAAGCAGAATGGATAGTTTAGAAGTGCAACCCATTTGGGTAGGCAGTGATTTTAAATAAGCATTCACTGACAACTTCTCCAATCCATGCCACTATGGAAAGCAAAGATAAGATCATTTCATATATGGGTGTATGTATACATACATACATACACACATACATACATTTGTATGTGAGAAAAAGGATGACAAAGGAATAAATGATTATCGTCAAACACTTATATTCATGCTGGCCCAACCGCAACTGTGTAGTTAAGAAGTTCACTTTGCAACCACATGGTTGCCCTCTGTTATAGCCTTAGGCTGTCCAATGCCCTGTGAGTGAAATTGGTAGTTGAAAACTGTATGGAAGCTTGTTGTATGTTTATGTATGTGCATGGATGTTTATGTCCACAAGTATTGATATTACATAGCTTCTCTTGTTAACAAAAGACATTACTACCAATTGCTCTGCATTTTCAAAAACCAGTTAGATTAAAAAAAGTCCCTTATTTGAAAAATTGGTAAGGGTTGACAACAGAAAGACTACTTAGCTATAAAATGCAATCTTAAATGAGTTCCCATCCAATTCACACCAACATGTAAAAGCAGATGTTAAATAATATAAACTCTTGGTGCTTTAAGAGTTAAGAGATTGATAGCATGTTGATTCCCAATCAGATCATCCCACCAACAAAAAATATGGTGCCATTGTTTTCATAATTTTTGATTGATTGACCAATTAAGTGTCCAAGTCTTTTTTCAGTAATTACTAAGTAAATATGAAATTGCATTATTTCTTTGAAGTTTTACTTTTTCGAAAAGATATTTGGAATCTGAAATATATATGGGTGAGTCAACTCAATGTGTCAGATGGTGAGTGAGCTGCAAATTATATGGAAGAGACAACTTCTTTCATTACTGATGGTTGTAATAGTTATCATCATCATTTAAGATCTGTTTTCCATACTGGTATGGGTTGGGTAGTTTGACAGAATCCAACAAGCTGCAGGACTGCATTGAGCTCCAGTGTCAGTATTGGTATAATTTTCTACAGCTGGATGCCCTTCCTAATGCCAACCACTTTACAGTGTGTATTGAATGCTTTTCTTGTGCATCAGCACTAACGGAGTTACTAAGTAATATGCAAGACAAGAAAAGACGTGTTTGGCATTGTACACAATATATCAGTGCCATCTATTGCTAAACTAAATAATAAACTTTCTCATTGTTTGTTTTATTGCTATTATTTCTTTAATTTTGAATTAAGACCACTTTCATTTTAGCAGATTTTATAATATACCCTATATCTAGCCAAAAGTATAGTTATAATCTTGCGCATAACTCAAAATCCTGATAATTCTGAGTGCAGATTCGGAATCAGCATCCTCAATTTAGTCTAAAACACATGCTTTTACCCCAGTAGCAAAATCGTTGTTGTCCAGTGTATTTGAGAGAAGATAGGTAGCTTTATGCCAAATACTCTCTCCTACCCACTGACCACATAGGAAGAGAAATTTTCCTTTCTTTTCCTTCATTAACATGTTGCTTAATATCAAGCCAAAGAATCATTCTGATTATATAGCTAAAGTGGTGTGTACATTTAAAAATTATTCTTTGTAACAGATATGTCAAGAGATATGGGTAGGATACCTGATTTCTTAAATAAATTTCCCTCAACATCCTAATCTTTGAGAACCAGCAACCAATATTTTACTAATACCACTTCATAACTTTATCTTAGAGGATAGTCATGAAATGTTAATGTTATCTATTTGGAATTATTTCAAAAAAATGTAACCAATGATCACATGAAGGAATGTTGAGATATTTTCTTTTTTTGCTTCAAAATTACTATAGAGGTTAGGAAGAATAGAAACCAAAAATAAAGACTGACCAGCTACTCTCACTCAGTGTAGTTTCAAAGTATAATCTTCCAAGGTTTTGAATGAAGATGCCTACAGTTTGCTTTAGTGGTGGTGGTGGTGATGGTGGTGGCAGCATTGTTGTTGTTGTTGTTGTTGTTGTTGTTGCTGTTGCTGCTGCTGCTGCTGTTGTTGTTGTTGTTGTTTAGCTCTAAGTCATCTCTGATCAAATAAATCTACAGTCAAAGGTATCTCTGTCTTAACCATACCATCTTAGAGTTATTTAGGATCTTCTTACAGTTATTTTGTTACTTAGCACTGCTGAATGAAGTTTGATTTCTCTTTTTCTAACGTGTTGAGTGATTGAATAGATACTCATTCATCGGTTCATGTTTTATTTGTCATTGACATCAGTGAGGAATTGACCACTACCCAAATTTGAAATGCTTTCATCCACAAAAGCAGGATTGTTTCTGGAAAACATGAATCCTTATAATAAGACCCATGTAAAAATATACTGCTTAGTCATTAGATGTTTGTGGAATTTTCTGTTTGAAAATTTTTCTCTCTCTCTCCCCCCTCTATCTCTCTCCCCCTCTCTCTCTCTCTCTCTCTACATATTCATCTAAATACATGTGTGTATGTGTGTCATGCCTACAGACTTTGGCACTCATGGACCTCAATGCCAAAGTCTATAGATTCATGACGTTTTCGTGGATAAGATGCAGTAGTGGTTTCCTGTCATCTTCTGGTTTATTTGGATTTTACTTTGCTAGTTTCTGTTTTTTTCCCAAGCTTGCCATTGAGGCAAGGAGTCTATCTAACTCTTGGTAAAGAGATTGGTTCATGTGACATAAGGGCATGTCTACTTTCTGGTGGGTCTGTGTGACACTTGTTTAGGGATCAGCCCTCCTCTGAGTTTTGCATGTCTTGGCCAAAGGGTCACCTTCTGATGTTTGACTCATAATTAAAGCCCTTAACATATCCTACCACCTAGTCCAGAGTGGCCCTGAGGGTAGTGATAACTAAAGAGTAACTCCGTACTCCCCAAAATTGCTGCAAGCATTGACATACAGTTTTTTAAACTGAATTACAAGTACATCAGTCTGCCCAATATCAGATGTTATGGCTACATTTTGTTCTACCCAACCCCACTAAAAAATTTTTTAACTAAAAATTATATTATTTTATAGAGAGAATGCAAACTGCCTGGTTATTAATCCTCAAAAAAATGAAAGGAATGGAAGCCAGATGGGGAATAAGAAGATAAGTGAAGGGATAGATGATAAACGTGAAGAGGAAGTGAAAGAGAAATGATATCAATAGGTCATAAGATATAGTCAGGAGAGAAGGTAGTGGAAATATACAGAAGTATTTTGCAGCAGCTATCAAATTGTAGCTTATGAGTCAAAGAAGATCCAAGTATTAGGAAGAGTTAAAACTTATAAAACTTCAGTTATTTAAAGAAGACAGGTACTTAATTCTATATGTGCACAGCAAAGTTATGCTTTCCATCAAATTCTATTCATTAAATGGTGTCTGGAGTAAATTTATGCTTTATCTCTGTAGAATTGAAAAGTAAATTACACAGTGTTGTTGTTATACCACAGATTTCAATAACAGAAATAGAAAGTTAGCTAGAGTTGGCATCTTACAATACGTGCCCTTCTAATAAAACCTATTTTTGTTAGAACTTCTTTTAAGAAAAATTCATTGCAAATCTATTAAATTCACAATGTCATTAAATTCATCACAATAAAATCACCATGTCACATTAAATTCATTTTAAGAAAAAAAATCATTGTTTGTATCTGATTTAGACTTTAAATCAGAAATATGAACCTATAGAAGAGGTAGACCCAGGAAGACATGGGACTAAGTAATGAAGCATGATTTTCAGATGTGGAGTCTCACAGAGGTCATGACAACTGACTGAGACCTTTGGTGAATTGCTGTGCTTGAGAAGACACCTCAAGCCAAGTGAAATCATAGTCATGGTCAGTGCCAGTGACACGTAAAAGGCACTTGCCATGCTCTTGGAATGGTTGGCATTAGAAAAAGCATCCAGTCACAGAAACCATGCCAAATGAAACTGGAGCCTGTTACAGTTCTTCAGTGTCTCAGTTCCAGTCAAATCCTCTAACCCATGCCACCATGGGAAACAGACGCTAAATGAATATTATGATATTTGACACATAAATAATGAGAATTAATTAAAACTATTGTGTCATTGATATTCTTTTCTACACCAGGCACAAGGTCTGAAATTTTTGTGGGGGTGGGGGTGAGTTGATCAGATTAACTCCAGTATGCAATTGGTACTTAATTCATCAACCCTGAAAGGTTGAAAGACAAAGTCGATCTCAGCGGAATTTGAACTCAGAACATAAAGACAGACAAAATACCGCTAAACATTTTGCCTGGCATGCTAACGTTTCTTATTTCTTTATTGCCCACAAGGGGCTAAACATAGAGGTGACAAACAAGGACAGACAAAGGTATTAAGTCAATTACCTCAACGCCAGTTCATAACTTGTACTTAATTTATCAACCTCGAAAGGATGAAAGGCAAAGTCGATCTCAGCGGAATTTGAATTCAGAACATAACGGCAGACGAAATACCGCTAAGCACTTCGCCTGGCATGCTAATGTTTCTGCCAGCCCGCCACCTTTGTGTCATTGATATTAAAGAGATATACAAAATTGCTTTAGCTTTAGTACACTTAGGTAATTTTAATGAATATGCTTTTAATATTCTTATATATATTACTTACATTATATATAATATTACTTACATCATCTTTTACTTGTTTTAGTTGTTAGTTTGCCACCATGCCAAGGCACTGCCATGTAAACATTTTATTTGAATGATTTGACCTCAGTACTTATTTATTTGTGGAGGCACATGGCCTAGTGGTTAGAGCAGCGGACTCACGGCTGAGGGATTGCAGGTTTGAATCTCAGAGCGGGCGATGTGTGTGCTTATGAGTGAAACACCTAAGCTCCATGCAGCTCCGGCAGAAGGTAATGGTGAACTTCTGCTGACTCTTTCACCACAATTTTCTCTCACTCTTTCCTTCTGCATCTAGCAGCTCCCCTGTGGCGGACCGGCGTCCCGTCCAAGCGGGGAACCTATACGCCATTGAAACTGGGAAACTGGCCTGTATGAGCCAGGTATGGCTCAAAAAGGGACAAACAAGACTTAGGTCTGGTATTTATTTCATCTGTCTCTTTTTGCCAAACCACTAAGTTATGGAGAAATAAACACACCGACACCAATTGTCAAGCGATGGGGTGGGTGGGATTGACAAATACAGTCACACACATATATAACAGACTTCTTTCAGTTTCCATCTACCAAAACTGCTCACAAGGCTTTGGTCAGCCTGGGGCTATAAGTAAAACACTTGCAATGTATCTGAATCTGGAACTATGTGATTGGGAATAAAGTTCTGACCCCTCAGCCAAACCTGTGCCTTGTCAAAATATTTTCTTAGCTTTTCTTGTTTCTGTAAAATTATCAAAGTTAAATTTTTTTTTTTCTAGTAATTATTTTATGTTCTTTACTCTTGTATTTGTCTTGAAATTAAGAATGAAAATTCTGTTGATGATATCAATTGTTGTAAAATAACTGTTTTTACTTAGAGTAAAAATGTATAATTAGGCATTTTTGGGAGAAAGAATCCTCAGTCTGTCACAGCAATTAATTTGATGATAGGATGTTTAGTTATATCTTATTTATCATCATCATCATCCAATGTTTTAAATCCAGGTTTTGTCCCCATTAACGGGGGTGGCCAGATCTACCTCAATGCCATAGCAACCGAGGTAGGCAGGTGCAGCCCACCCCAACCTTTGGGCTGGCTGGTGCCTGTTCTCCTTTGCTATCGCTATCATGAGGATTTTTTGGAGCTGGATTTTCTATGGGGAGCATGCCCTTACTTACCCCCAACCTCAGTTTCTAGACATAAGTGTTCCCAAGACCAAGACCTCTACCATGATTTTTAAGAAATGTGTTGGAAAACTAGCTCAGGAAGGCAAGGATGCTACTCCTTGAGACCTCTTTCATAACCCCCCTACCTAGTTATATCTTATTTAGTCAAGGAGAAATAGATATAATCTATAGTATGACAGTGAGAAAGATCAAAGGACGGCCCTCAATTTAGATTGATTTACTAGGAACGACAAATTTGCTGATAGAAATATGTTACATGAGAATCCTGTTGTTAAAAATATTACCAATGGTGGAATTCTTCTGGACAGCAAGAAAGATGTTTACCTAGCTATGGATGAATTTAATGACATTGTGAATTCAATGTGATATGAGCAGTTGTACATCATCCATCACACTTAGATTATTTGAGAACATAATCATTTTCATTACTATTCCTATCAGAAACTTCTTTGCAAATTGTGTTTACACCGTATTTAGTTGGGGGGGGGGGGGTCGTCATCGTCATCATTTTTTGTTTTTGTTTTTTAGATTTGTTCCTCATCACACAAACAACAATTCTAGATTTCTAAGCTCATTGTTGGCTGATTTGATAAAAAATGCTCTGATATTGTTCGTCTATGGAGCTTCATATGTGTATACTCTGGTGATTTGTTGAATTTTTTTTTTTTTTGTTCTGTGCAGTACGTTTGTCGATTGTTACTTTGATGTTTTTCTTTAGAATAGCTCAGATTATAAAAGTTGATGTTGTTGGATGGGAACATGTACAAAAATTTGTACAGTTATTTGCATTTAATCTGACTGGGGTTTTGGATGGAGTTAAAAAGAAGTAGAGTAGGAATTTGTAAACTAAAGTGATGGTTATCTGAAACACATAAGATGTACAAAGAGAAAAGTGATAATTTAAATGCAGGTGATTCATAAAGGATGCTTCATGCAACTGTTAGGGACCAGGGTATTATGGTGGTGTATACATGTACTTACACCCATAAATGCACACACACATACTACACACACAATTACTACTTCATTAGTTTTCACATTTTAAGTGGAATCTATGATAGTATATCTATGTATATACATGAAGTATATGCATGTTCTGATATTGCTCTTCTATGCAATGTAAAATGCCTGTAAGTGTACAAGCGTTTTTAGAGTGTCTCAGAACCAAGGGTGATCTCAGACAGGTGAAACCCACCCCTGCTTCTAAGACACAAACTTACTGTTTTGAAGGAATCTAAATGAAAACCTTCCATTAAAATTCAAATTAATATATGTCCCAAACACCAGCTTAATAACGACAAAATTATTTTACTAAATTCTTCTTTATTTTCAAAATGAACTGAAACAATGATAGTGTATTTCAACAGAAATAAGGTAACAAAAGGATTAAAGTGATCTAAATGAAAACTTACTTCCTTCCCAATTTCATGATAATTTCTGTTCTAAATACCAGCTTATGACAAAGTTATTTTACTAAATTCTTCATTATTTTCAAACTTAATTTTATTACAAAAGCAGTGTATCTCAATAGAAATATAGTAAGAAAAGGGGTTAAACTGCTGCATATCATACTTATGTTTTCTCTTTACTAGTATGTGTACTCTGAGTCTTCTGGTCATATTTCACTGCATCGCATTTCAGATGAAGACGTCATTTTATATGCTGCCTTTACATAGTCTTCTTTCAATTTCCTCAATCAGTTTTAATTCAAGAATTGGTTGTATCATCTTAATATTAGAACTTATCTACTTCTTTACACTTTGGTAGTCTGTTGTGCTGTTTTTTTATATTATTGCATGCTGAGAGTGAAAGATTGATGGTATATTGGTAGTAATGGCAGAATAACAGAGAAAATGCAAAGAAGTATTTGGTCACCTTCTCATACATTCTGAGTTCAACTCCCATCAAAATCAGTTTACCTTTCATCCTTCCAGAATTGATAAACGTAATATAACTTAGGAACTGGGGCCAGTATAATCAACTGTTTGCCTCCCTTAAGATATGTAGCTTTGTTTCAATGTCTTTTTTTTTTTTTTAGTTGTTCCAGTCACTGGGGCACTGCCTTAAAGGGCTTATCAAACAAATCAACCCCAGTACTTATTTTTTTTTTTTAAGTTTAGTACTTATTCTACCATGTATCAGTCTCTTTTGCCAAATCACTACATTAAACAAACCAACTCTACTTGTCAAGCAGTGGAGGTGGGCAAATACATGCACAAACACACATTCACATATATGTACATGACAGGCTTCCACACAGTTTCTGTTTACCATATTTACTGACAATGTATTAGTCAGTCTGAGGCTGCAGTAGAGGATACTGGTGCTGCACAATGGCAACCATTATATTCATGCACGTTATACACCTAAACTTTTTATTCTCCAATCTGCTACATTGTTCCCTCACTACATTGAGCACATACATAACAGATTTTAGAAGCTGCTGGTCTTCAGAGAAATGGCTATGTTTGATAAGTAACCGCAAACTAATATCTTAGGCTTAACCATGTTCTTTCAGGTTAAGTTATCTCTTTGATATTTCAAACTCATTCTAGCACTTCTAAATTGACTATGTTATGAAAGCTGATCAGCCACATGAACAATCTTCTGTTGTTATCTTATCCTTCCATAAAGGTTTAAAAAGGTTTCTGAATTCATAAATTTTGGACTTTATTTTCTTCAATTTTAAGTTTTTGGAAACACTGAATAGTATTTTTTTTATCTAAAATAATTTTTTCTTCTTCTCAAAATAAGCATTAAGAAATATTTAATAACATTAAGAACTATATCTTATATATTTAATCCCTGTTTTTATTGATTAATATTAATCCCTTGATAGTGTAAATATAAAGATTGAATAATATCTTCTTTTTTTTTAACTTCTATTTCTGAAAGAATCTCTACTTTATTGTATGCCATAGTTCATTGTAAGATCTTGACTTCATTGGGAAGAAAATTGATTTTTAACATTAAAATATAGATAACTTCTTGGTTAAATGTAAGATTTTATTTCTTTGTATTGAATGTAAAGCAAATTATCTGACAAACAATCCAAACAGTGGAATAAGGTTTATGTTGTGAGGAATAAGAGAAATTTAATTCTTTAGTGTTTAAACCAGCAATATCTGAACTAAGGCGCATGGCTCAGTGGTTAGAGCATCAGACACACAATCATGAGGCAGTGAGCCTATGTGTTGTGTTCTTAAGCAAGATACTTTATTTCACATTGCTCCAGTTCACTCACCTGTAAAAATGAGTTGCAACATCACTGCTGCCAAGCTGTATCAGCCTTTGCCTTTCCCTTGGACAACATTGGTGGTGTAGAGAGGGGAGGCTGGTATGCATGGGCAACTGCTGGTCTTCCATAAAAACAACTTTGCCTGGACTTGTGCCTTGGAGGGGGAACTTTCTGTGTTCAATCCCATAGTCATTCATGACCGAAGAGTGTCTTTAGCCTGTCTGAACCAAATATTCTACTTGCTTTATGTTTATGTTTTTAACGTTCCACTGGTATAGGTGCCAATCAAGCAGAACTGTCATCAGCCACGACAACAATTTCACTTGCCTCAACAGGTCTTCGCAAACGTAGTTTATTGTCTAATGATTGAAGGGTACTCTTAAACGGGCTGGTTATACAGCACTGGCATAGTCCATGGTTATGGTCTCACTTGGCTTGCTGGGTCTTATATCACAGTTATTTCATCATGATAGTCATTTTAACCTATTCACATTCAGGTTACTCTGTCAAATGTAATGCTTATTTAGTCACATTGTTTTGAGTAAATCAACCATTATCTTGTAGTTTCAAGATTTTAATGATCCGATTGTTTATTTTTAGAATGAAATTGTAAGGTAGATGTGAGAGGCTGGATCAGCCCAGTCTGAACATAAAACAGGTAGAATATCTGGGCTGGATATGAGCAGTTTAAATGTTAAAGGTTTAATGTCCATATTTCATGTAGGCATGGGTCTTATGGAATTCATTGAAGCAGGTTTTCTATTGGTAGATGCCTTTCTTGTCACTATTTCTCTCCTGTTTCCAAGTAAGGTAATACTTCCCCATGACCAGACAAGTTTTCATGAAAGATTAGAAACAAGGGACACTACTTGTGTCTGTGTGATACTTATTTACAACTATCATGCAATGTCAAAACACAGAAACAAAGACACATGTACCCACACATCCATGCACACATACATACATACCCACACAGACATATATAAATACTTATATAAATGTACACATTCACATGATGGTCACACCCATCAGTTTCAATGTATGAGTGTTTGAAGGAGAGAATTTAAAGAAAAAAAGTGAAAAAGAGAGAGAAAAAATTTTTTTAAATAAAAGCTTAAAAGAAACTGCATCTATTTGCAATCGACACATAAATGTAATTTGAGTCCAAGAATGGATTTTGCTATGAAATCACATTGGAGACAATGAGGATTTTGATTTTGTCTAGGATTGGGCAAACATGTCTCTCGATTGCAGGATATAATCCTTTTATTGTTCTGTTTCTTCAACTCAAAATACACACACACACACTCACACACACCATGAGCATCTTTCAGTTTTCGTCCAGTAAATCCATTCACAAAGATTTGGTCGACCTGTGTTGGCCAATTAATAAGTCAAGATAGGGATATGTGGGAATGTGTGTTTATAATTACGTGTGTGTGTGTGTGTGAGCATGTATGAAAATGTGCATATTTAGATATAACTACAAATTATGTGCATCCTTCGGAATGGCTGTTTAATTAAGAAGTTTCATTGGCACCCACATATTTTGAGTTTTATTCCCACTTCATGGTACTTGGATGACACTTGCTCAAGGTGCTACACAGTGGATATATGTATATATATCATGCAGACATAGTTGTGCAATCAAAAACTTTGTTTCCTGACCATGTGGTGTTGGTTTCAGTCCCACTACCTGACGCCTTGGCAACTGCTGTCTACTTTAGCCCTGGCTAAGTACAGGCATAGCTGTGTGGTTAAGAAATTTGTTTCACAATCACTTGGTTTTAGATTCAGTCCTATTGCCTGGCATCCTTAAGTGTTTTTTACTAAAACCCCTAGGCTGACCAAAGCCTTGTGAGTGGATTTGCTACATGGAAACTGGAAGGAACTTAGTGTGTGAGTGTGTGTATGTGTGTGTCCTTATGTTGATATCATGCAATGGTTGTGAATGACTGTCACCCTCACATACACATGTAAAGAGAGAGCAAAGCTGGATAAAGGAATCAACTATAGTGTGCATGCGGGAAGATTCTGCATATCAGCTCTTCCAAAATGCATTTAATATAAATAGGGGCATCTGAAATGATGAGAGATTTCATGGAGGTTTCCTCCATTTGTAGCTATACATAGATATGTAGGCCTGTATGGGTGTATATTTGCAGATATATATGTATGTTTGTGTAAGTATATATAAATACAAGTATATCCATCCTTCTGGTAATTGTGAAGTATGAACACTTATTTGGAGATACAGCCTGTGATTCTCCCCTTATGGAAACTCAGATGAATTTTATCATTATTCAAAACTAAAATCATAATACACGTTTTTTAACCACATGTGTCTCTACACTACCCTGCTACAAATTAAGTAAATGATGCACCAGTTCAACCAACCTTGTTTTCCATATATCCATTCCTTCACCTTGTTTGTGTATTTTCAGTTTCAACTTACTTGGGTCTTGCTACTAACTTTAATCAAACAACATTTCCTCTTATTTCACTTCAGCACTTTTAATTTTCTCATATATTATATATTTTTGCATCCAAAATAATACAACTAGTTTTTGCTGATGGATTCTGTTTTACTATTTAGTGTGGAATTCTTGCCACTTCTTGTTACTATTGGATTTAACTATTAACCCATAAGGTATTGCACATTACTTTTAATCAAAATGACTGGAAAGAAACCATAAAAAAGAAGTGAAGACAGCAATGTGAAAAGAAGTCATAAAGAGATGATGTAGTCATTAAACTTGATCATTTACAAAGGTTCGATGCAGGAAAAAAACTCAGCTATATTGCAAAAAACATTGAAGCTTGCAACACCTACAACATAAACGCAACATGACAATAAAGATAAAATTAGGTCAAGTGCTTAAGTAGCTATTTTGTTAACTGCCTCAGCATTCTGGTTTCTTTTTTTTTTCATAGATCTAAAGTGATGCAATTGAGAAGCATTTGAAATGCAACACTTTTTACTGTGATGTGAACTACATTACTACACCAATATAAACTATATTATAGAATTACTTTAGTATAAAATTTCTTGGTTCACTTCAACTATTTTAGCAATCATTTTATCATTAACTCTTCATGCAGATCCCACCTTGCAATCAGTCATTCTGTTAAGTCATCCTACTTCTTAGCATTCATTCATGAAAAACCTGTATCTTCTCAAATCATTCTAACATCTGATAGTGAAAATTAGTTCTTGCTTCACTGATGAGGTCTCATAAGAACAAAACAGGTCTAGAGCTGTCATTGAAATAACTAAAGATTAACCTCACTCCCCATTGCATTTCATAGCTCATTAATTTTGATAAATTTAAATCTCAAGGTTGTGTCCCCTACTTTTCTTGGCCAGAATTATTCATTTTGATAATAACATTTTTTTTTTCTTTTTAGTTGGATGTAATTTTAATTACTTGAAATTTCTTGACTAACTACATTAAGAATGCTAGCTTTACTACTAATTATTCATGCAGCACACGCACCTCATATTCCCCCACCCCACTGTCATTTATCTGTTTATTACCTTTTTTACTTGCTGAGTTTGCAGGAAGGGGCAGTCCTGCTATACCAGTGAACTTGATGCCATTAATATTCTGTTTAAATTGCTGCAAGAAAGACATGAACAGGGAAAAGATTCCAGTGAGATGATGTTCTGGGGAGATAAAAACTAGGTAAGGTTGTTAGTGTGGAGCTATGGTAGTTGGATGAAACAGAGTTGACAAGAGATGGAGACATGGGTGGGTCAGAGATACTCATATTGGAGAGATATGAGACCAGTCAGTTGTGAAGAACAGAAGCCACTGTAGTAGTAATGGAAAAGACATGTGGAGATGACAGAATGCTCATGGGTCAGAGGCTGGAGTGTGTCTCTTACTGATTTAATGCTTGTAAGTTGAGTGGCCCTTCTTTGGATGCAATCTGGGGTGCTAAAATATATTGATAAAAGTTTACTCCTTACTACGAATTAGTTTTGATTCAAATCTCTAAACTAATACTTCTTATCACTTCCAAATTTTAAATTTTATTTACACTTCCTGGCAATTCCATATATTTTCTTCTTATTCATATTTAGAAGAGAAGGGAAGAATAACCGCTATTTATTTTGTTGCAGCTCCTATTGATCATTAACACCCTTTTTTTCTCAATGTTAATAGTCATGTGTATCCTCTGCAAAATCTTGTCTGCCACTCCTCACATACTTTAACCCCCTCATTCCCAAACATAAAGTTCAATAAAGTTGACCTCACTAGTACTAGTGGCATGAAAAAAAGCACCCAGTACACACTGTAGAGCGGTTGGATTCGGAAGAGCATCAAGCCATAGAAATTCGACCAATGCAGACACTAGGGCACAGTGCAGTCCTTCGACACATCAGATCCTGTCAAACCATCCAGTTCATGCCAGCATGGAACATGGACATTAGATGATGACCATGATGACAACGACAATCAACATCATCATCCAGACCTTAGTCTCTGTAATTTCTTACCTGTTTTTCTACTCAAGACAAGGGAGATCAATACCTTATCCAAGCCACAGACCAATTCCAGAGACATGGTTGCAAGACAATAAGCACTTCAGTAAAACAAATCAACAACTTAATCACTCAGTCATTATGACTTCATCATCATCATCATTTAACATCCACTTTTCCATGCTCGAACGGGTCAGACAGAATTTGTTGAGGCAGTTTGTCTATGTTCCTGTCATCAACCCTCACCTGTTTTCAAGCAAGGTTATATTTTCCCATGGCCAAACATGTTTTTCATGGAATACTGGAAATGAACAACTGCATGTGTGATGGTGATGTTCATTTACAACCATCACATGATGTCTAGACAAGGGTACACACAATACATTCACACACACACACACACACACACACACATGCAACAGGCTTCTTTCAGTCTTTGTCTGCCATATCCACTCAAGGCTGAAGTCCATAGTAGAAGATACTTGCCCAAGATGCCACAGAGTTGAACTGAACCTAAGACCACAACATTAGGGAGCAAGCTTCTCAACTGCACAGCCACACCTGCACCCATTGTGTAAATTAAATATTCTAATAATCAGATCATTAATGTACTAATAATAGTAATCAATTCTATTTAGCAATGAGCCAAAAATTCTTTTGGCTGAATCCAATTCAATCTAAAAGAGTGAGCTGCACTCCCATTCCTAATTGACCAATTTGATCTCTAATTTTAATATAATAGTTGTACTTTTGCTATTGACATACAAACATAGATAATTAATTCAACACAAGTTCATCTCTTAGCTATAAAGTTGAAGTCTTAAGAGTTTATCACTAAACATTCTTGTTAGAATTTATAAAGTGTTTATATTTCTAGTTTTCCTTTCTTGTTTCCTTAATTAACTTACCCTTATTTAGTTTTGTTTGTTCATTCAGTGTTCCTATTTTATTCTAAGCTCACGTAGCTTGGGCAGTTTGTGCTCAGATGGCTTTGCTGTAGGTTAGGCACTAGTGGTCTGCTACTGGGATTGAAGGCAAGAAATTCTGTTCATAGGAAGTGGCACCTTTGTGTGTGTGTGCGTGTGTGTGTGTTTATTGCAAGTTATACACAAAAAATTACAATTTAACATTAAACTGAAGAACTGCTGAACGCTTTGGTTAGAGTATATATTTATTATACTTTTACAAGAAGAGTAGTGATGGTCTTCGAAGTTTCAGACTGTCAAACAAAGATTTGCAGGGCAAAGCTTCAAAGACACTGTCACCACTCTTCTTGCAAAAGTATAATAAGTATCTATCTACAAAAAGTATTGAGTAGTTCTTTGGTTTAATACTAAATTGGTTTTGTATATAACTTGAAATAAGAACAAGCATTTACGCACACACATACGCATGCATGCACACACACACCAAACTTTCCATCAACCAAATTCGCTTATGATGCACTGATTAGTCCATTCTTATGATTTGAAACACTTACCCTAGGTGTTTCACAGTAGGACTGAACCCAAAACCAAATGGTTGAAAAACTACCTTCTTAACCATACAACCATACCTTATATTTATGAATTTATGTTGTAAGAACAGATATTGTTATACTTTAGGATGGGCATTTTTTTTTTTTTTTGCCACATAAGCACATGCACTATATATTCATTCTTCACTTGTTTATTACTGTTTTTATTTTATCTTATGTCCATTGTCTGGAAATCTTTCATCACACATCTGTGACCTCTTCTAAAATCATTATACACTCAAACTGAATTAAAAAATCATTTGAAATATATTTGAAATATTTTTCATATTTGTAAAATCATTAATAAAAAGAATCCTAAAAAATGTTAGGTTCGTTATTCATTTGTTGAGGAGATCTTTCAACAAAATCAGCAAGGCCACATCCACTTGGTTCCTAAACTGTAGAGAGAGTGTGTGAGAGAGAGTGAGAGTGTGAGAGAGAGTGAGAGAGTGAGAGTGTCAGAGAGAGTGAGAGTGTGAGAGAGAGTGAGAGTGTGAGAGTGAGAGAGAGTGAGAGTGTGAGAGAGAGAGAGAGAGATAGTAAATCTGTCAATTCCATTTTGTCAGTCTGCTTTGTAGATTGGTGTTGAGTTTTCATCAACCTCAGACTGTTTTGGTTCATTTTGCAACCTATTTTCTTTGTAATTTAGTCTTCACATATTGAAGTTACTACTATGTTATATGTGTGTTGCAGTTATTACTCAAGCAAGAAAGCCATCCTTTCAGAGCTGAATGAGTTAATGATTTTTTTTTTCTTCTTCGTCTTCTTTCTAGTTTATTATGTAATAGGTACAGCTATGGCTATGTAGTCAAGAAGTTTTCTTTCCAGCCACATTGTTTTGGGTTCAGTCCTACTGAATGGCACCTTGGGCAAGTGACTTCTACTGTAGCTCTGGGTTGACCAAAGCTTTGTGCATAGATTTAGTAGATGGTAAATGAAAGAAGCCCATTGTATGTGCGTGTGTGTGTGTGCGCGCATTATGTGTATGTATAGATGTATGTGTATATGTCATCATCATTATTTAACATACGTTTTCCATGGTGGCATGAGTTGGACAATTTGGTTGGTGCTTGCAAGGCTGGGAGCTGCACCACATTCCATTGTCTATTTTGGTCAGGTTTCTACAGCTGGATACCCTTCCTAATGCCAACCACTTTACAAAGTGTAGTGGGTGCCTTTTATGTGGCCCCAGAACCGGTGTTTTTTTTTTTTTTGTGACACCATCACTGACAGGGTTACCAAGCATTTTGCAAGACAAAGGCCCAATCAAATGGGAGTGGGGCAGGAGGGAGAAATGTTGAGGGTGAGGAACTTTGTGCCAGATAAATGATTAAAGGTATAGAGAGACAAAAACAGGTGTCTTACTGTAAATGTCCCACATTATTTACATTATTTACATTCGACGGATATTTGTCCTTATCTTGTTTGTTGTTAACACAACGTTTTGGCTGATATCCCCTCCAGCCTTCTTCGGGTGTCTTGGGGAAATTTC
>NC_068981.1:134651984-134656984 GCF_001194135.2 Octopus bimaculoides
AGACACTTAGGAGAAGTGGTTGTAGTAGGTATGTGAGGGCATTGAGGGTGATAGCAGATAAGCAGGGTGTTAATGATGGAGATCAGTACAGGTGAGAGAAGGTGCAGAAAGGAGGAGATTGGTGGAGACAGTAGGTGCAAGAAGATAATGGGAAATGGATGTGGTCTGAGGTGTAAGAAAAAAGGTAACTGAGAAAGCAGGGAGATGTAAGTATATGCCTCTTCTGCTCTCAGGTGATAGAGAAGTGATAGATGTTGGGGGAAATGGTTGATGGAGCAGAGAGGATGGAGGTGAGGGCATAGCCACTCATGGACAAGCATTATCAAACTGGTTTTATATGTGTGTGTATGTGTGAGAGAGAGAGAGAGAGAGAGAGAGTACGTATTTTTATGTCTTGTCTTGACATTGCATGATAGTTGTAAATGTGTGTCACTGTCATACAAATAATGCCATTCATTCCCAATATTCTGCAAAAACACATTTGGCCACAAAGAAATACTACTTTGCTTGGAAACAGGGTAAGGTTGGTGGCAGGAAGGGCATCCAGTTCATAGAAAATCTGCCTTGGTAAGCTTTGTCCAGCCCATGCTTGCATGTGGTTATTAAAATGATGATGATGATGATGATGTAGTAGTAGTAGTAGTAGTAGTAGTAGTAGTAGTAGTAGTTGTGGTGGTAGTAGCAGCAGCAGCAGCAGTAGTAGTAATTTCCATTGAGAGAATTTAATACATTGAAGACATAAATGATTGATTACTTTCCTCTTTCTAAACTTTTCCTTTTCCTGAAGGCTTTAAATCTTAAATCATCTTAGATTTTCTTGTGTGTGTGTGTGTGTGTGTGTGTGTGTGTGTGTGTGTGTGTTACTGTTATCTTTCCTGTATCATCCAGCACTTGTTCTTGCATGATCTTGATAATGTCCTTGGCATTTGTGAGTCATCATCATCATCATCGTTTAACGTCCGCTTTCCATGCTAGCATGGGTTGGACGATTTGACTGAGGACTGGTGAAACCGGATGGCAACACCAGGCTCCAGTCTGATTTGGCAGAGTTTCTACAGCTGGATGCCCTTCCTAACGCCAACCACTCAGAGAAATATTTCCTGGAGGACATCTATTTAAAAAAAATTTTTCTTAAGCCCTAGAACTTATAAGGCCAGTTTCCCAGTTTCTGTGATGTATGAGTGATCAAAATCACAACATTCCTCTGGAGGGGGTGCAGGTCTGGTGCAGAGTTCAAGGGATGAAAAACAAAGTTGACCTCAGCAGAATTTGAACTCAAAATGCAAAGAGCCAGAAAAAATGCTGCAAAACATTTTGTAGAACATGCTCATGATTCTACCAGTTTGCCATGTAGGTGACAACTAATATATGATTTATAATACTTCATAAATTGGTTTAAATGTGTCAGACCAAAATTTCAGAGACCTTAATTTCTGAGGACTGAAATTTGCATCAGATAAAAAACACGTAAGATGAGAATACAATGAGTATTAATTTTTTTTTTTTTTTTTTGTATTCTTGACAGGCATCCATGCTGGAGATCTTCCTTCTTATGTCTCACACTAGGGTTCTCAAAATCATAGCAAAAACCAAAATTATAATTTTTGACATCAAGAAGTCCTTTAAAGCATATCTAACATAAAAGTTCCTTGCAAAGTTGTTTGCCTATGAGCTCCAGTTATCTCTCATTTTATGGCTTAGAAGTTTCTTCTCACAGTTTCTTTCATCAGAGTGTGCATCAACAGGGTACTCTGTCCATTATTCTATCAAGACTGGTCCACATGCGGGTTCAGTTATTTCTCTTGTACACTTCCTTCTGTATTTCACGGTTACTTCATACCATACACAATGCTTTCATTTCTATGGATTCTGTGGAGTCATATGGAGTTCATTATACAAGGGGGTGCTGAAAACTTCCTGATTTTGGATAAAAGAAAATACAGGAGAAACAGTTATGATTTTATTCTACATATTCCCTTCTCAGATTCACACACTTATTGCCGCAGTCCTTCAGTTTTTCTAAGCCGTGGAAAAGAACTCAGAAGGTTGGGCCTCCAACAAGGCCTTTCACGACACCCTTAAAGCCAGAAACTTTTCAGCACCTCCTCGCATATGCATATTTCAGGAATTCTTGCTCCTTCTTCAGCACCACATCCAACCTATTAGCTATTCATAAACATTCTGCTTAAATAGCTACCAAATATAGTGGTGTAACACTATTGGATATATCAATTTTATAAAACAAACACATTCCTAGTAACTGGTACAGAATGTCATAACTTTCTGTACTGGTTATAATTCCTATAGAAAATCTGTAGAGATAATTTTAAAAAGTGACTGAATCGCACTGCTAACACAGGTAGGACACAGTATTGACTTAAAAGCCTTTAGTATACTTGGTAGTAATTATGGTTGCATTACAAAATACGGTGTCCTTACCAGCAATTAATAAAAGATAAGATAGTCCTTAAATGTTATTTTCATTTCATTTTTCAAACATGTCTTTATGAACATATGTTACCTAGTTTTACTTAATTAGATATTTCTTTGAATATTTGGAGCATATGGTTTACTTGTTGATGCTTTCTGTGATACCACACCACTTAATACTAATGTGCAAAAACTAAATGATTCTAGATTATGAATTTTCAATCACAAAATTATTCAGGTGCTGTGTTTTTGTAATAATAGTTGCCTTATATTTCTCTTCCATTATTTGATTTCATGATTTTTTCGCTTGAAATTTTTTTAAATGAAAAATACATATTGTAATTAAATCTCAGTATGTTTAAGGAAGTAATAACCTGGTTTTTTTTTTTGTATCTTACCTAAATAGACTGCTGATATTTTATACGAGGGGTGTGTGAAAAGTTTTGAACCTTGAAGTCTTGTACCTTCATCAGAAGTCTTGTACCATGTTTTGTTGTTTTGAGGCTCAAGACTTTTCATACACCGCTTGTATATCTATCAACAATACTGTATTTGATAATTATTTTTATGTCATGTAATCAATTTGCATATTAGTTTTGTTCAACTTCCATATGACTTTTTATATTGTTACTTATTCTATGTTTGATTTGTGCCTCTACTGTGTGTATCTGAATAGGTACACCATGTCCTTGCATATCATAAGAGGCAACTAAAAGAGTAAGCAAAAGGAAGAGCATCCAACAATAAAGCACATCATCATCACAATTTAATCTTCACTTTTCCATGCTTTCGTGGTTCAGACAATTTGTTAAGACAGGTTTTCTACTGCTGGATGCTATTCCTATTACTAGCCCTCACCTATTTCCCCCATCAAAGGCTAGAAGCTAACAACATCACCTGTATGATGGTTATGTTCATTTGTAATTATCATATGCATATACAAATGAATAAACACATGCGCACACACACACACATACATATAAGATCAAGAAAGAGCGGACAAATTTCAGAAGTCAGTGTTCTTAATCACTCAATACATTTTAACATCCCCATTGGTTTTTTTAATATCCTCATTGATTTCTGATATGGATATACAACCTCATAAGATCTCCTGCAAATATATTTATGATTTATATGTGTTTATATATTTTTATATATGGGAGGAATTTTTCATGGTCTTCAGAATGAAAAACCACATTAACCCTTTTATTACTATATTTCTGTTGAAATACAGCCTCTTTAATTTCAATAAATTATAGAAACAATGAAGAATATAGTAAAATTAATTTGCTATTATTAAGCTGCTGTTTGGAACATAACCTAAAATTGTAAGAGAAATTTTACTTTAGATCACTTTGAAATAAGAAGTTTATGCCATAGAACCAGTGGCAATTTCAGGTGCCTTGGTATGAAAAAGGTTAATGTTCAGTGTGAAGTTTAGGGAATCAAAAGAAGCTGAGGTGAGTACAATGGTTAATTTTTAAGGATGTGGAGAAATGTAGAATTTAGTCATCTACTCCAAGGTTTGGGGTAATAGAGGTGTAGCAGAGAAAGAAAATAAGGAAAATCTTTAGTAGGAACTGAAGTTGATTAGGTGAAAGCTTGAGAACATGCTTTCATTAGACAATTTGATGAAACCAAGGAAGAAATTTAAAATTCAGGTGATTAATCTCCTGAACAAATATTATTCCAGTGAATAATATTTGCTTGGGAGATTTAAATACCACCCATTTCCTTAAGGTTTCTTTAATATCTAGTGCAGAAGATTGGTTTTACTAGAATGAATATTACAAAAAGAAAAAAAAGAAAAACAGTGAATTTTCTCATTTTTTTTTTTTTTTTTCATTACATCTTTCCTCACATCATAATGAGGGGTGGGCGAGGAGTTCCAAGAAAAAAAATGTAATAAATGAATGAGTGCTAAATGAATTATTTCTGCACACTTCGTAAATGAAACATATGGCAGATTCATTGAAACTTGTGGCCAACCACACTGTCATGTATTTTCTACCTTATCCTGTAGAGAAAACCCTTGTCTGCATTATTTTTACGATCAGGCACCTTTATATCTTTTTTGTTCACTGGTGGCATGTTGATGGGTACTTGTACATAAATCCATATCAAAAATATGCAGCCTCACAGTACAATCATGTAAACATAAGTGCTCATCAGTGTATCCTGGGTTGCTGAGTATTGTGGATGATTGCTGGAGTGTGTTTTTGTGATACAAGCTAAATCTTCAACTAATTACCAACCCATGTTATCACAGATCAATCTATGATAAAGATATCATGGTTCACAATTGAGCATACCTTGTTATCCCTGATCAGTGATGAATGAATCAATGATAAACAAGGAAACATGTATTATTAAAATATTATGACATCAGTGTTAAAGATTCATAATTCATGGTTTTTAATTATTTTTCTCATTTCTGTTACATGTCATTCTCTGTTCTTTTCAACTAATATTTCGATTCTCACTGAAATATTCCATTTGTTTAATATCTGTGCAAATATCATTGTTAGTATTCCCAGTGTTACCTATAGATTTAACTGCTAGCCATGGAT
>NC_068981.1:134659484-134674991 GCF_001194135.2 Octopus bimaculoides
ATGGCCACAGTTCATTGAATGAAACAATTAAAGAGATAAGCACATGATCTCTTTTACCATTTGCTTTTCCCAAGTTGATTTAGTTTACATTAACCTCTACATAATTGCATCTGTTAGCAGGGCCAGATGCACAAATACATTTTTTTTTATAACTTCCTCATGAGATTATGAACAGCTAAAGCAGCTCATGCAATATATTGTCCTTTATATATCAACTGCAGTGACTGGGGAAAAGTGACAGTGGTGGTGTTGGCAGTGGTGGTGTTGGCAGTGGCGGCAGTGTGTGTGTGTGTGTGAGATAAAGAATATAGAAATATCAACATTCTTGTCAGGAATGCTGCAGAAGCAAAATAAGTAATGTGTGTTGTTTGTTATTACTAATATCAGATGTGATCTGTCATAATGTCTTATAATGTGAGGTGTGTAGTGAGAAATAGTAATTGTATGATTATGATTCTTGACAGTGATTGATTTATTCTTGTTGAACTTCATGGCTACATCAGCCTTTGTTGTACTTCCGTTATTGATAACCACTGATAAAGAGAGCAAAGGCTAACTACTTTATAATTTAAACTTAGTGCTGGTGTCATTCTGCAGTCCTAGACCAGCTTTGATTGAGTAGCTATAGGATCAATGTGATTCCAGCCATGACCATCCTGTTGAGGCTTCCTCATCAGTTCAAACTTTGTACCATAAGTACATTTTGTGTAAGGACAACAGCTGGTGCAACAATTTATATCAAGTGAAATTTAGAGAAAATTTTTAATTTGAGGCAGAATTTTTACAGCTGGATGCACTTCCTGCCATCAACCTGTTTTTCAAGTCATAGATTTTCATTCCAGACCAACCAGTTTTTGAATAGGTTAAATATAATTTGCCAACCAATATTCAGCTTGTTTGTTCTCTATACTTCTGCTCTTATTATAGTTTTTGGTTCATATTTTTGCTGGTTGTAAAAACTAAAGGTGTTTTAAGATGGTCCCAGTTTAGGTCATCTGCCAGCAAACCAAAGTAACGGAGAATCACATTGAACCTACCCTGATTCCAAACATGCGCTATTTGTGAATGTTGATTCCAGTGGGAGCTGATTCTACAAGCTAGGAAGGCATGCAGACACATACATTTATTAATATATCATAGATAAATCTGCAAGTGCAGTGTTAGTGGACAATTTGTCAGCAAGATATGTCAATAAACTTCATCAACTGCAGCCCAAGTTTTCTAAATGTTCATACAGACATGCACGCATACACACAGACACACACACACATACATGAGGGGATTCTTTCAGCTTCTATTTATCAAATTTCCTCACAAGGCATTAGTAGGCCTAGGGTTATAATAAAAGACACTTGCCCAAGGTGTCATGCAGTGGGACGAAACTCAAAACTATGTGACTGACAAGTAAACTTCTTAAGCACACAGCCAACAGAAAGGGCATCTAGCTATAGAAAATCTACCTCAGTAGATTCCATCTAGCCCATGTTTGCATGGAAAAGTGGTTATTGAAATAATGATGATGATGACAATAGCCATGCCCACACCTTTGTGTCATCATTTTTTTAATTACATCTATAATGAATGTCATTGTTGTTTTCTACATTAGCAATGGTAGCTTGAGGTTTTCTTAACAGGTATTAAGGATTGTGAAACGACTGAAGGAATTTTTCTTAAATTTTAAATCATCAGAATGAATATTTCTTTTTTACTGTAGTAACTTTTGTTTACTTGTGTTGAGAAATTATGCAAATTTAAATCAAATCTTGCACACCAAATACACATATGAAATTTGTTTTTTTTTTTCCATCATTCCAATAAAATTTTTAAAGATTTTTTTTCCCACTGTGTCAATTTTCTCACAAACTCATTTAAGCATGCCAGTCTACTTCATTTAGTTTACTTACTAGTATATATTGGGTCATTCCATAAATAATGAGTTTTTTTTATACTTCTTTTATTTTTCAAAATTAAGATAAAGTTCTTTTTTAATCTAAAATATACACTCCTTCATTTTCTAAAATGCTCTTCCATCTATCTGGTAGACTTGCAAGGCCCCTCTCCCAAAATTCACTTGTCCATGATGAAAAATACTCCTCCAGTACTATTCTGACCTCATCTCCAGAATTCATTTTTTATCCGCCCAAATGATTTTAAAGACTGCAGAATAAATGATAATCAGATGGGGTAATGTCCAGCAAATATGGTGGGTGGGGTATTGTTTCCCATTCAAACTGCTCCGGCCTTTGAAATGTCATCTTTGCTGTATGTGGCTGAGCATTATCCTGATGGAAGAGCACTTTTCGTCTTGAAACCAAAGATGGTCGTTTTTCTTCTTGTGCTGATTTAAGCCACTTAAGTAGATCTCCTTTGTTATCATTTGATTTGGGTTTAAAAGTTCAAAGTGGACTAAACTTTTTATATCCCACCAAACAGATAACAACACCTTACATGGAGGAAGACCTTCTTTAGCCTGTGGTGCTAGTGTTTCTCCTTTCCCTACCTACTGTCTCTAGTGCTTGATATTCTTATAGAGAACCCATTTCTCATCACCAGTCATTATTCGGTCCCAAAAAAGGTTCATTCATGAGATGTGACAGCAAAGAAGAGCACACATTCACTCTATGTGCATGATTAGACTCAGAAATTTGTGTGAAACCCATTGACCCAATTTGCCGACTTTTCTGGTGACATGCACATTTGATGAATGGTTGAATGACAAAATCCAAGCTTCTCTACTAGTTCCTCAACAGTTACAATAGAATTTTGTTCCACCAGAGTTTGCAGGACATCTTCATCGAGCTCTACAGATCTTCTAGGCTGTAATTTCCAGCTCGGTTTTTGGAACCACCATTGATACTGGCTTACACTTATTATCTGATCCCCATATATTGCATTAATATTCCTTGCACTTTCCATTGCATTGTTGCCTTTATTGAACTTATAAAGCAAAATGTGCTGAATATGCTCCTTTGCTACTTGCATTATAGCTTTGAAAAAATAACTGTTAAAATCAAACTGCACTCTTAAAAACTTGCACTAAGAATAAGCACAAGGTAAAATTACTACCTGCTTCTATAGCAAGTTGATGCAAGTAGTTTATCCCATCCCCCTCCGACTTTTAGTTCACACAGTTGAAAAAACCTGCATCATTTATGGGATGACCCAATACATACACACATACACACACATACATACATATGATGGACTCTCCTCACAAAGACAATATATGAGCATTCAGCCTTTTGCCGAACGACCTGCACAAGTGATTTACTTATAGTGATCAAATGTTCATGTTGTACATTTTCTCACTCTCTCCATCAAATCAACGTCGTCTGAATAGGTGCACTGTGTAGATCACAGAGCAACATGAGATGAAATGTTTTGCTCAAGAACACAATGCACCACCCAATCTAGGAAATGAAATCCCAATCTTGCAATCATGAGTGCACCCTCTTATATGTGTGTGTGTGTGTGTGTAATGGAATAATTACTGTAAAGCATTGTGTAGAATATATTGTATAAAGGATCATGGGTAAGGCCAAAACAAGGCAAATTAAATGCAAGGTGAATCACAAGAAAACAGATATGTGAATTAATGTAGACTTACCTTGTATTCAATATTTCAGGTTTATGACCCCATTTTCAAGAAATTGACGAATTTCTTGAAAATGGGGTCATAACCCCGAAATATTGAATACAAGGTAAGTCTACATTAATTCACATATTTGTTTTCTTGTGATTTACCTTGTGTTTACTTCACATTGTTTTGGCCTTACCCACCATCTTTTATACAATATATATATGTATTTAACTAGCAATTTCTATACCAAATAGTTGCTTCATCAGTATTGGACTGGTGATAATGAAGAATTAATTAATTAATTAACAAATCATTTAAAATAAATCAAGCTCAGTAGTTGATAGCTCTGAGTTTGAAACCTGTTATTGTTAATTCAATTTCTCCTGTATCTGCTAAGATAACTGGGTTAAAGTTATCCATGTTAAAACTGTTTATCAATTTCATCTTTTTACCCTCTCTATCAGTTTGTCTCTTTTCAAAATCTCTTGTCTCCTTTCAAAGGTTCTAGTCATTTAGGAATTATTAACTAGATATATATCAATGAGTGTTTATAAGACATCAAAATACTTGTATCATGATGTGTTTCAGGAATACATTATTAGATCAGAATTGTGTTGGTCTCACTTTCACTGGTGAATTCTTTATTGCTAAACTCACTTTTCAATTCCTAACATCTGTTTAGTGATGGAAAAGTTGTTAACAACATAAGAATACTGCAAGATGGTATCAGGTGACATATTTGTGATTTTTTTAAAGATATTAAAATTTCCTTATTTGATTGCTGCTGAAAGCAACTTAGTGAAAATAGTAGTTCGTTTTGCAAAATTACATTTTTTTTTCTTTTTAAACAAATCTTTTTCATGTTTGTATTTCTAATAGAATACACCATTAATGTTAATTTTTAAAATAATAAAAAGTTTTGAGAGAATTTAACCTTTTAGCATTCAAACCAGCCATATCCGGCCAAAATATTCTACTTGTTTTATGTTCAAACTGGCCAGATCTGACCTTTGCCATCTAACCTAAAAATAAACAATCACATCATCAAAATCTCAAAGCTTAGAGATAATGAATGATTGATTCAAAACAATGTGAATAAATAAGCCTTAAATTTGACAGAATACTAAAGGTTTAATAAAATAACTTCTCCAGTGTTAACTCCTTAATTTCCTGTTTGACATGAATCTTCCCAACAGCATATGTGTCTTTCAGTTTTGTACCATCTGAAACTAGACTCATGTTTATATTCATTTTTAAATAAATTATGAACTCTCTAATTTAAGTGTGAAAACTTTAATCTCTTCCGCTCTTATTTATTTACATTCTGTAATGCCTTCTATTAAAATCAAAGCACATAATGCTGAATTTTTGCAGTTTATTTTTCTGTGTTTATTTTGTGAAAACTTGGTTATGCTATGTTTCAAGGGAGTAATAATGAAAAAGGTACAAAAAGGACATGGGAATTTTTTTAAAGTCTGTAATGTTTGTATGTTCAAGACTGTTATTAATTGCATTTAATTCATTAGTAACTTGTTTCTTTTCTCTTTTTATAGTACATCTATTATTAATTATTATTATTTAATTCACAAACATACATGCAAAACATTATTTTTAACACAAAGAAAGACATTAGTCTTTTGCGCAAAACTGCCAATTTTCCCAATAACCTAAGTAGGGTTATACACATTATAACATTTGACCAAAAATGTCCATTTTTAGGTATTTTCTGTTCACTCTTTACTAGATTGAGCTTTTGATTTTGAAAATTTTCAGCAGAATCTTAAGAATTAAGTTGGTGCTTGGAGCATAACTTAAAATATTTTTACACATAATTATAATAGAATATTTAAATTTAAATAAAAACACATTAAAATGGTTTTGTTTCATAAAACTAAGGGTGGTGTCATCTGGATCACACTCTTCCTCTTTCTATAGGCAAGAAAAATTATTATAAAATGACACTTTCTCTTTTATATATTTCATTAGTAAAACGTCCGATATTTAATTATCACTTTCATTTTATAAATCATAAAATTTCAAAAATTCTATATATTCCTAATGTTATTTTGTTTTACTATCTGCAGGTAACGTAAAGAAATTTTACCACTATGCCAAAGAAACGCCAAGGCAAGGTAACAAACAAGGAAGTTGTAAGTGTTCTAAACTGCGCTTTTTTTTCATTTTATGTATTTTTGTTGTTCCAGTTTCATGTTAAATAGAAATAGATTGTTGTATTGTAAGAAATTAATATTTTCAACTGCTACTTCATTACACTTTGATAATATTTTTCTTTTTATAAAGTTATTATGAAAGGATTTTAATATTACTATGTATGCATGTGTGTGTATGTATCTATATAATATTTTTAATTGCACAATAATATGTGTGTATCTGGGTCTTTATACATGTGTGCATGTATACGGATGTATATATTGTACAGCAAATTTAAGAACTTCATTTGCCTGCCAAACTTATATCTGTCCATCAAATAAATATATGACAATTTTATTTATGAACCTCCAATTTTTATTCAAATGTTGCTTTTAGCCATTTTTAACTTTCTCACATTCTGATTTTTAAAAGTAAAGAAATTATGTTTAATTAGATTTCTGTGAAATTGTTCTAAAATGTTAGAAAAACACTTGAAAAGAATTGTATTGCATCTTATTCAAGTCACAGAGCTTACTGGCTCTACTGTACATTACGTTATAAAAGATAAAGAACAAGTGTTGGCATCAAGGTCTAAGAATTAATTGCTTTTATTTTAGTGATTTACAGCAACTGAAATTTGATGTGTAAATGCCTCATAGGCAAGTCTTGATCTGATCCCTATTGTGTGATTTTGCAAGGGAGTTAAAAGCCAAATAAGAGAGTTGTGAGAATTCTCTCTTGTCAAGTACTCCTTATATAACATATTTCTTCATAAAATGTAGTTTCTATAATTTAAAGTTGTTAGGAGTTTAATGATGTGACTAGGACATATAAGTGTGATGGGGCAGGGTGCTTACAGACTATCGTATACATATTTGTAAGATGGTAGAAATGTTTGTTTTCTTTTTAGAGGAAAAGGAGTTGTCCTTCAAGAGTCTCCACAGTCAGTATGTTAGATAAGGTGCTCTGATTGTTAAATGTGTATTGGGTTTGTTTAATGTGATGGTAATTACACCATTAGGAACCTTTTGTTGTCTATAGTATTTATGACTAGGGGCATGTAGATGTTATGTTGCTTGGGCTCCAGATTTAGGTACATGGGTTTAATACCTATAAGTTACTAATATGTTATAATAAAGGTAGTACTTTTATATTTCTACTACAGCAAGTTCTGATCATATTTTGTTGGCATTGTAATGGCCAGTCTTGTAAGAAACAGCATGTTAGATCTGTAACATTCTTAGGCATCATGTTGATAACTTGTGTTTCATGGCTGATAAAATGTAGCATTGAAGCAGTGCAGGGCAAATTGATAATCTGACATATCTCTTCAGCTCCTGTGAAAATTTTGTTGGACCATATAGATCCTTCAATCCTGAGGATTCAAGGTGAATTTTCAGCTGGTTGAAAAATAATTGAAAATATTGTTATGCATACTAGGAGTCATTATTATTGTTTTTTTAGTTTGGTATGGAATGTTCTGAGACTATCTTCTTCAGGTGTGCAATAACACAAAATGCTCTGAGATTATCTTCAAGTGTGTAATAACGCACCTGAAAATAGAATGTGTGAGTTTTCTCACAAGGCGGAACTTGTTTTGGCTATCCTCTGCTACAGATAATGTGTTGCTACCATTAAAAACTATGAAAATTGTATGCCACAAGTGGGTGGAATTTCTGACAACATAAATAGGTCTTTACTTTTGGCAGTTTGGTGGTTTATATCTCCAACTATTCTGTTAAAACCTTAGTTATTCTGTCAAGTAGCTTGAACTTCTTTCCATGTAGATGGAGATATTGTATTTTCTTCAGTGTGTCTAGAGTACATAGGTGTACTATCCTAGTTCTTTGTACAATGGTCCCATTTGTTGTTCCAATTTCATAACAGTAATTCCAGTAGTGGAGAACTAGGACATTCTAAGTACATGGAACCTTCTGACAATCATCTTTCTAGAAGCAATAAGTTTGTATTTGTATGACTTATATTCAGGCAGCTGAAGTATTTAATGTATCCAATCCCTTTTCAGTATTATTTCTGCATGAACTCATCATCATATTGTGTCTGCAAGGTATTTACCTCTCTGGTGTTTAGATTATATCCCAATCATAATCCTATATCTGAAGAAACATTTACCCTAACCATGATGGTACATTAGAATTCTTCTTGGCTTTGTATTCCAGTATGTTTTGGTCCATTTCAATTCCTATGTAATCTATGTAGATATAAGAAGCAAACAAATAAGTTGTAAAGTATTTTATGCTCAATGTTAGAATATCTGGTCTCAATATCAGCCAGAAATTGAAAAGTCTACAAGTTCTTTGTCTCCAATAAGGAAGTATCTAATTGTATTATATGTTTTATATTACAGACATAGAATTGTTGCAATGAGTAGTTTGATTTGATTTTCTTGGATGCTTCCCGACACTCAGTATACCAACGAAATTCTGTTTACTTTGTTTAGGTTTTAATGGGATTGTGAGTGCCACCAGTTACAAGTTAATTTGACTTAGCTGATAATCCTGGGAAATGTGTGTGGATTTTTTTGTGGGGTGGGGATCCTGTAATTAAATCCAGCTTTTTAGAACTCAGACAGTAACAGAATAACAATAACTGGCAATACATTGTTGTATAAAACCTATCTCTATATATATCAGGAAATATACCTTCATCAGAGGACATGTACATATATATCTAGGTTTCAACATTACATGTGTATCCTTATTTATGTGGAAATAAAAATTCAAAAGAGCAACCATATTTTATATATGTCTTTGCAACACTGCAGAAATATAGTCAAATATGGTAAGTCTATCATATCAGTGTATAGTTTCTCTATCACAATCTATATGGAATGTTTTTCCATCATGGTAGATAATTAGTGTCCTGGGATAAAGAGAGTCTAAGGAAATATGTTCTAACATAAAATCAAGATAAAGCCCAAAGGGTGGTGTGGTGTAAAACATTGTTATCTTTTCTCCAGCATCTGCAAACAAACTACATCCAAATGTTAAACTATATCAAACATGGCCGCCTGGCTAGCTAGGCCAACAAAGGTCTCCTGTTTTTGTTTTTGTTTGAAATCAATCTGCCCTAGAGACATCTCTCTAGTTTCACTGAAAATTGAAAAAAGAAAAGAATGTAACAGAAATTACCTACTTATTGTCTTTCAAGATAGATGAATGCTGTATGTCTGTGTGTGCGTGTGTGAGAGAGATATCACTTTGTTAAAAGCATTAATATTAGATGATGTGTGTATAAAGTCTATTTGGTTAAATCAGTCATTGTTTGACTGATAGCTGATGTTAAAGAAGTGAAAGTGTCTAGGGACCTCACTGGTTTAATGATTGATAAACAAAAATAATAGCAAGAGACTTCATAGCAAAATCTCATTCACATTACTAACAAGCTTCGTAGTATTTGATTTGATTTCAGTTTATGTTCAGATATTTCTAGTCTTAGTCTTTGTATTGTATTTTTTTGTTTACTTGCTCTTAGATTATAAACCAGAATTTATTTCTCTTTTCAGAGAGAAACGTTAACGTACACAGGCACATATTTATAGTGTGGACATTTTATCTTGTATATCGTATATTGTTATAGCTAAAATTAATATTCCTCCTTTGTTTTTTTTTTGTTTTTTTTGCTGATCATTTATTTTTAGAAAGATCACCTTCATTGTATTTGTAGTTGGAACTTGTCCAATTCCCATAAGAAAAGAAAGAACGAAATAATTTTCATTACCTTACTTTCACCACAAGATGTATCAGTGTTATTGAAAGCATTGATCTTTTCAACTGGAGACTCAAAATAGCATTTGGTAGAAACACCTGATTAATTAAGAATATGCTTTGAATAGATAACTTCCCCTATCACCAACCTAATTCTCTAATCATTCCTGCTTCTTTTGTCAGGCCTTAAATTTCATTTAGTACTTTATTCATGTGTAGAACTATTTCAATAGGAGTCAACTGGTTGATGTTAAAGAAATATTATTCATCTGTACAATTCCCATACTCTTTACTCAAATAGTATGGGAAGATTTAGATAAAGAGATTTGTCCTTGTGTCTTTTGAAAGGACTTCATTCCATTTTTCTATATGCAGCTCTTTATGAAAATTGCTAAAAATTCATTAGCAATTTTAATTTTATCATGAAACAAATTTAGTGCAGGGCCATGGAAGTGAGAAGTTTTATTTTTATATTTTATTTATTCTATAGACATGGAAACATTTTTTTCTTATAATTGCTTAGAAATTGTACTGTGTATGATATTATTTAGGGTGGTGGAAAATAGCACAAAAATTTATCTTAAAAATATTTTATAAATTTTAGTTTCCTTCTTGACCTAATCTTCGATAATTTTTTATCCTGGTGAAAACATAATATTAAACACACTAAGTTACAAAGTATGATGGAGTGACTAATTTCAATGTCGTCAACCCTTATAATGATGCTCTTTAATATAGAGGATGACAATGTTTCAGTTAATATTCTCTGCAGCTGCCTTCAGAGAGTGACTCTGAACTGGCCATGGAATTGAACCTGAAACCTTTATTTGCTTACTGAATATGTTGTTTTTACTGATCTGCTGTCCTGTCCTGAGATGCAGTATTGTCATTTGAGATACTCAGGCATTAGCCCTGTTTTATCAGATTTAAACTAAATGGTAATTGCCCATAATTGTATGTCAACCTTTATGATGAGGAAAATCATCCAAAGACAAACATTAGCATAAACAACTCATTTTAATATCTTCATGTGGTTATTCACTGTGCTAGAAATAACAGCTATATCTTGTTAAAACTATGCCTCCATTTTGAAATCAGGACACTAAATAATATAATCCTAGATGACCCTTAAAAAAGACAGACAAGTTGTAGAAAGAATGCTTTCCATCATAGTTCTTCTACTCAATAAGAGCTGATCACCAACAATTTTCATCATTATCACTTAACCTCCATATTCCATGTTGGCATGGGTTGGATGGTTTAATAGGATCCGGTAGGTCCAAGAATTGCTTCATGCTCCAGTGTTTGCTTTGGCAGGGTTTCTACAGCTGGATACCCTTCCTAACATCAACCACTTTACAGTATGTCCTGGACATGTTTTTACATGCTACCCAAATTCATTTGGAAAAATATGTACAGATGATATATATTGATCAGTATATATTTGATATAGCAAAAGGATAAGGAGACAAAAACTTAAGAACCTTAAACTGGAAAAACTATTGGCCCCTACAAAAATGCTTGTGATGAGAACAGCAGACCAAGTAGTTCAATTAAAGTTGCAGTTTTAATTCCTGGTCTTCAAAACTAAAGGCAATGGAAGAATGTTTATGATAATGAACATTAAACTGTGTTTATATATTAGACTTTGTTAATATTTGTACATTGGGTAAGTGTTTGCATTTGTATTGTTTTTGTCATTGTTCAACTCCCAGTCAGCTCTGATTGAGCAAACCTACAGCCTAAAGCATTCCTACTGTGAGTATGCTGTCTTTTAGGAGTGTCTAAGAATTACATTATCCAAAGTGTTCTTTTCCTTTCTTGAGATGACTGCATGTGGTTTAAGAGAGATTTAACTGCTGTTTCTAGTAAATCAATCAACTGCTTAGATTGATTAATGTAGAATTGAATTGTATTTTTATAGTACAGCTTTGATTTTAGGATTCCAAAATTATGTTGCTGTGTAAATGTTGAGCATTTGCTAGTGTTTAGTTTTGTGTGAAAGCTCAAAGTTATATATAATTAATAAGGTTTATGACTTTTCAAATATTGACTGCAGCTTACCTTTATTTTATTATATGCTCTATTTCATAAAGGGAATATATTTATTTTTCTTTCTTTTTTTGGATTTTGAGTATTGGCAGAATTGTTGGCTACATTTTTATTGAAATGTTTTACCATTTATTACACTATCTTCAATAGGCCATACTTCCTAGCTATTGTATCTTTTATCTTTCACTTGTTTCAATCGTTGGACTGCAGCCATGATGGAACACCACCTTGAAGGGTTTTTGGTCAAACAGATCAATCCTTGTACTTATTTATTTTTTTTTAGTTAGATATTTATTCTATTGGTCTCTTTGCCAAACTGCTAAGTTATGGGGGACACAAACCAACACAAGTTATCAAGTGATGGAGTGGGGCAGCAAAGACACACACACACACACTGTACATGACAGGCTTCAACACTGTTTCCATCTCCCAAATTCACTCGTAAGGCATTGGTCTGCCTGGGCTATACTAGAAGACATTTGCCCAAGGTGCCATGAAATGGGACTGAACCCGAAACCATGTGGTTGCCAAGTGACCTTAACCATACAGTCATGCTTTTTTTCTTTTTTGTTCTAAGTTTTAGAGAACAAAGAACGCAAATAAATTTTTTTCATTTCCTGTCTTTCCCATCTACAGACTTGTATTCAAGCATTCTTGTATGTTAAGTAACTAGTTGAACAGGATGTGATTGTTAAGTAAGGTAGAACTGTGACCAACAGTGGCTGAAGAAGTTTACACATGGTCAACTGATTGTGTTGTAATTGTTTAGCTCCAAGCCAGTCCTGATTATACAAATCTCAAATTTTTGTTCCTGCCATAATATGTCTATGTTTATCTTTTATCTTCTTGTTTTACTTGTTTCAGTCATTGGACTGCAGTCATGTTAGGTCACTGCCTTGATGGGTTTTAGTTGAGCAAAGTGCTTTTTTTTAAAGTCTGGCACTTATACTATCAGTCCTTTTGTTGACTCACTAAGTTACAGGGACATAAACAAACCAACACTGATTGTCAGTCGGTGGGAGTAGGGGACAAGCACAGACACAAAGGCACGTGCACACACACACACACATGTGTGTGCAACTGGAACACAGTTTCCATTGACCAAATTTACTCACAGGGCATTTGTCAATTTGGTGCTTTAGTAGAAGACACTTAGCCAAGATGCTGCCCAGTGGAATTGAACCTGAAATCATGTAGTTGCAAAGTGAGCTTCTTAACCACACAGTCATACCTGGACCTGTTTCTTATCTTTCTTTTGTTTTTTAGAGACAATTGAATTAAGGTGGGTTCAATTCCTGTACTGAGCATTGTATTGTACCCTTGAGCAAGGCACTTCATTTCCTTTTGCTCCAGTCTACTCAGCTGTTATGAGTCCCGGCCGGGTGTTAGAGCAAACTTCTCTTCCTCTGGCTGTCACATCTTGGCAGAGAGGAGAGAATTTCTATGTCTGTTTGCCACTACATAGGTACCTAAAACAATTAACAAAAGCATGAGATATATTACCAAGCCACATTAACTCATGAGTGACATTTGGCTGTACTTCCATAAGTTATGGTCCAAGGGAGATTCGGCTGCTATTTTTTATTGGGCAGAACAACTATATAGAGGCTCTCTCATTAGTTCTAACGTTTCCATTGATTTATTGTTTAATTTCCTTGTATTTCAAGTCACTGATTTCCACTGAAATTTTTATATATTTATTTCCTTTAAGTTTATTTAATGACAATAACATTTAACTTTTTTAGTATTTTCCCACCGTCAGTATAAATTTTTCTTTTTTTCATTTTATGACCCATTAGTAAATTTGGCATTGATTCTTGTGTTAGCTATATTGAATTCAATGAAAAATAAATTCTTTCTTTGGTTATGTTACTTGTCTCTATGTATTTAATCAGTTTCTTTTAACCTAGCTCATGTTTGGGGCATTAAAACAGTGTAATGGTTTATTTGTTTGGCAACAAAGCAGCAAATGTTTTCTGTGTATTATTTATAAACACAGAAGAAAAAACAAAAATACATCTTAAGTGCATATTATTTAGCTAAATAGCCTCTGTCTTTTTTATTGTTACTATAAGGAATTCTTTCCTTTGGAGCTGGCTGGTTTCATGTATCTTCCCCTCAAGTACCCCTGACCCTCTCATCTCTGCACCTCTCATCACCTTTGTTGCAGCCACTCCACTGATTCCTGTGCTAACCGCTATTTCCAGTCCTTCCTCCTCAGAACATTGTCCCTCTGGAATATGCTCCCTGTTCATATCTTTTCTGTAGGTGTTGGCCTATAACAGTTTAACTCATTAGCATTTAATCTGGCCATGCCTGGCCTAAAATTTTATCTCTTTTATGTTCAGACCAGCCAGATCTGCCTCTTACACCTGCCTTACAATTACGTTATCCAAATCTCAAAGCTACAAGGTAATTGCATGATTAATTCAAAATGATGTGAGTAAATAAGCATCACATTTGACACAGTAATCTAAATGCTAAAGGGTTAACTGGAACAATTTGTGTGTTGTTGTGTGTGTGTTGGCACTCCGTCGGTTACGACACCGAGGGTTCCAGTTGATCCGATCAACGGAACAGCCTGCTCGTGAAATTAACGTGCAAGTGGCTGAGCACTCCACAGACATTCAACCATTCATCAACAGACACGTGTACCCTTAACGTAGTTCTCGGAGATATTCAGCGTGACACAGTGTGACAAGGCTGACCCTTTGAATAACAGGCACAACAGAAACAGGAAGTAAGAGTGAGAGAAAGTTGTGGTGAAAGAGTACAGCAGGGTTCACCACCATCCCCTGCCGGAGCCTCATGGAGCTTTTAGGTGTTTTCGCTCAATAAACACTCACAACGCCCAATCTGGGAATTGAAACCGCGATCCTATGTCCGCGAGTCCGCTGCCCTAACCACTGGGCCATTGCGCCTCCACACTGGAACAATAACCAGTGGTATATAGTGATTGTTGTATTGGGTGTGCTGCCACACTCAATGCCATCAAATTTCAAGCAGAGGTATAATAAAAGTTTTCCATTAAGATTTGTGATTAAATTAATGAGTAAGGTTAATATTTATAATGAATTTGTCATTTTCAATGGGTGTGCAGGTCATACCTAGTACATCCAGAATATACACCCCTGACAATAACAGCACCAAACTCATTGATCTTAAGGGCCTGCAAAGTTCATGAGCAGTGCTCCTTCTTTGAGATTCACTAAGTAAAAAAAAAAAAAAAACTATAAATATTTTTAAACTTTTTTTTTTCTTATTTTTTATATTTTTGCTGCAAACTTGAATCTGGGGGTAAAATATGTAAGTGTGTAGATCTCTTCATGTATGTATATTTTATAGCTGTTAGCATTTTTGTATCTACCTTTCTGTTAGCCTGTCAGTATGTTTGTGTGTGTTATAAACTGGATTACAAACCCAAACTTCAAGTTTTGTACAATCAGCTTTTGTGGTTGACCATATTCATCCATGCATTCTTGTGAAATATATTTGTAGATACATATGCACACATCTATAGATAGATATGTACACATATATCTAGAGACAGATATGTACATGCACACATGCATACATACAACGGATGTCGTCGTCGTCGTCGTTTAACGTCCACTTTCTATGCTAGCATGGGTTGGACGATTTGACTGAGGACTGGTGAAACCAGATGGCTACACCAGGCTCCAATCTGATTTGGCAGTGTTTCTACAGCTGGATGCCCTTCCTAACGCCAACCACTCAGAGAGTGTAGTGGGTGCTTTTACGTGTCACCCGCACGAAGGCCAGTCAGACGGTACTGGCAACGGCCACGCTCATCTCACTCGAGAAACCTCATGTGTCACCCGCACAATATGCACTAATTAACACAATCACAATACACTTTTAATTATTAGCTTTCAAAATTTTCTCACATATGGAATGGATCTGACATTTTTTTCTTAAACTATTCAGAAATGTCTGTTTTGATTTCAACTTCAGAATCTTTGTGAAAACATCTGT
>NC_068981.1:134675017-134678779 GCF_001194135.2 Octopus bimaculoides
CGTCGTCGTCGTTTAACGTCCACTTTCTATGCTAGCATGGGTTGGACGATTTGACTGAGGACTGGTGAAACCAGATGGCTACACCAGGCTCCAATCTGATTTGGCAGTGTTTCTACAGCTGGATGCCCTTCCTAACGCCAACCACTCAGAGAGTGTAGTGGGTGCTTTTACGTGTCACCCGCACGAAGGCCAGTCAGACGGTACTGGCAACGGCCACGCTCATCTCACTCGAGAAACCTCATGTGTCACCCGCACAAGAGCCAGTCCAGGGGCACTGGCAACGATCTCGCTCGAAAGATTTCGTGTGTCGCCCGCACATGAGCCAGTCCAGGGGCACCGGCAACGATCTCGCTCGAAAAACCTCATGTGTCACCCGCACAATATGCACTAATTAACACAATCACAATACACTTTTAATTATTAGCTTTCAAAATTTTCTCACATATGGAATGGATCTGACATTTTTTTCTTAAACTATTCAGAAATGTCTGTTTTGATTTCAACTTCAGAATCTTTGTGAAAACATCTGTTAATTTAACTGACAAAATGTTACAGTTACTTTTTGAAAGCACACACAAACAAATTAATAAATCTTATACAGAAAACACTTAAAACATAATGAAAACAAAATCTTTCATAAAATACACCTCTAATAATAACAGAACAGAAGAAACTGTAATTATATTTTTCAAAAATTAACCCTGTGTTCAAATAACAAGTGACAAGCAAGATATAACAAGTGAAACTTTGTTCACATCCTTGGGATTCTAATTTTCATTGTTGCATCACTGAAAATTTTCTTTGTATTCACTTGTGCCTTTTTTTCTTTCTTATACAATAAAGCATTAAATTTCTTTTATCGTTTTTCATAGATACTCCAGGTTCTTGTAAATTTTCAGTCAACCTTTTGTAGTAATGAGGTTATTTTGCCAACTCTTTGGGACACAAGCTATGTTGTCAATTGTTGAATGTTTTTAGCTGTATACTGAAGTAGTTATTGTTCTTCTTGTTGTTGCTGTTGTTCTTGATGATGATGATGATGTTGTTCCTAAGACCTGCCATGATTGGTAGTAATTGAGCAAGTCTATAGTCAAAAGTATTCAGGTTTGGTGATGCAAACAGGAAAAATAGAATCCAAACGTGTGTGTGTGTGTGTGTGTGTGTATTAATATTTAGCAGAAGCAACAGAGGGACTCAAAGGCTGAGAGTTTTGTGTGTTAACACTTTTCAAACTAATTCAAAAATATCAAAAGTATTCTATGCACCCGTCTTTTTAGGGATATGTTAGATGACAGTATCTAATATGACCATCTCCTTTAAAGACAATTAGGTGTCTGCTATATAGATGTCAGAGCAGTATTCCATTGTGGGTATCCCTTTTGTTTTGGAAAGTGAGAGAACAATTTGTTTGGAGCTGAAGTGTTTTCTGCCTGTGCAAAGGAAAGCTAGTCATTTCTGATGCAGTTTTTGTTATAAATATGACATTACTATAGGTAACCATTAGTGATTTTTTTCTATCTAGTGTATTTACCCATGTGTAAGTCAAAACCTTAATTTAGTGTGAAATCTAGGTACAAAATTCCTTGCTTTCATATTCAAACTTGATATCAGCTTTGTTTGATATGTGTGTTGCACTCCAGTTTTTGAAATAGTATGACTTATATTCAAGTAATACAGTGTATATAATCCCAGATACCCTATAGTTAAGAAGGAGAAGGTGAGATGATTTCAACTGAGACACTGCTGATCATCAATCTATTTGATTAGGTTTGGCAAGGGACTAAACAACAACTAAGGTCACAGGTTTTTCTCTTTAGGTTAGCATTAAAAAAAAACACCTGACATAATTTAACAAATTACAGTTATACATTGATTTCTAACCATTGTGACTATAATGAATTTGTTTTGTGAAAGAGAAAGTGCTTATGAAGTGAATATACTACTATGGTTGTTGATTTTAACCTATGGTGTTCAATAATTGTTCTACAATATTGTTTGTTGTAATTATTTTAATAAATGTTAAACTGGCTGATTTTTACTCATTTTTATCTCTGTAATAGAAAATGATAGTCAGGTAGACCTTTATCATGATTATTATTGAACCAGAAAAATTAGGTTGTTCAATTAGGAAATATATTATGAAAAATGTATTATGGATATCAAGTTGACTAGTTTAGCTTGTTAGATTGAAGTCCCAGCCAATTTGATCTTCACAATAATTTTGACCAGTCTTAGCATAAAATCACCCCATCAGTGACTATTCCATTGTTATTCTTAAACCTGCTTTAAAATGATGAATTTTTACATGATTATTTCCAATTAAGATTGATACATCTTTTTAAGCACATCTGCAAATTTAGATATATGCACATAATAGCTTGGTAACTAATCAGGTTGTTAGAACATTATTACCCTGAAATATATCTTTATATTTAGATTCTAAGTTGATAATCAAAGAACAGTTATTATTATTATTTTTTTTTTGTGTATGTAAATGTAAAAAAAATGAATAATCCTATTTATGAAATACTCCAGACATTCTCTCCCCCACGAAATATACATTTATTATCTTTGTAACTTTGTCAACAGATAATCTAAATTTGTTGCTTCCAGTGTTAAAGTGAAACAAAAGGAAAATGTATTTGGTTTTGTGTGTGTGTGGTGTATATATATGTATATATGTATGTATATATGTGTGTGTGTGTGTGTGTGTGAGTATGTATATGTGATGCATATATATACGTGAGTGTGTATTAACTCACTAGTCCTGTCCTTATTGTTATATACACACCATATTCAAAATGAATAAGCATAGGATCATAATCTAAATGTATTTCACAACTGTTATGTCTGTCATAGAAAATGATTGTCATTGGATATGTTCATAAAAACTCTTCAATCTCTTACATCTTCTTGTTGATGTCATTTGTATTCTTCTATTAATGCCATCAAATGTTGTTGAGATTCTTTATGAATATCTTCAAATGCTGGTTGTGTTTCACTTATATAAGCAGCTTATCAAACATACTTTACTTCTGACTAATAAAGAAAGAAAATAAAAGAAACTCTGCTACAACCAGTCTACCTTTTTCTTTTCTTTTCTTTTTTTTTCTTTACAGTTTACAACAGCTATCATTCATTTACAAGTTTTCATTTGCAATCATTTATATTTCCTCTTTGTCTTTCAGCTCAATTGTATTCTCTCTTCTTTTTAGCTATCTTTCTTTCACCTGATTAGTTATTATTTGGAACATAATGCTTAGAAGTGTAATTAGTTGTTTTGAGTTAAATGGTTTAAATAACATTTGTATCCTAAATTACAATTAAACATGTACGTATGTCATATCAAAGCCCTGAAGCTTGGAATATTGATTGCATTAATTAGCAAACAAATTCTAAAATGATTTTATTCAGTATGTATATATATTTACCAGCTTGCTTGTGTGTGTGTGTGTGTGTGTGTGTGTGCGTGCGTGCACGTATGTGCGTACCTTGTGTATGAGTGAGTGAATGTGTGTATGTTGTAAACATTCTCATTTGATAAAACAGATCCAGGCAAGCATATATGATGACCACAACTGCCAGTATCATTGTTTCAGTAAGGTCATATAAAATCACTGGCATGTGTATACAAGCACAAATGCTTGAGTTTGATGTGATCTTTCTTATGACAAAATTTGTTTTCATCGAGAAATATCATTGTTATAGCAAAGACATCATTAATTTAACTGTCTGCAGCCAACCTTGTTGATTTTGTGTGAA
>NC_068981.1:134678969-134683269 GCF_001194135.2 Octopus bimaculoides
AAAACAGTTTTCAGTGTTTACAAACATTAACAAAGCCTATCAAATATTTTATTTATTTATTATTTTTGTGAATCAAAAAGCAAAAAAAAGCTCTTCATCAGCCATCTTTTTCAGTCCATTTTCTTTCAATACTTCATATCATGGCTTCTCTCATTCTCCAGCCAGGAAGCTCTCCAATCTGGAGATCCAAATTTTGCTGCATATTGCTGTCTTTCTTCACAATTTGTGATCAAGTGTAAACTTCAACACGTGATCCTACTCTACGATTTCCAGCATGCACCACCTCCTTGAAATGAGAACTTTATGGGTGAGTTCTGTCAGACCCCCCTCCCATATACCCAACCTGTGCTGAAAATTTGGTTTTCTGATTTGTAATGTCTGTAGCTGGTGATAAGCATGCTGTATTGAATAAACTACCTATCATGTAGTTCTTCTTTGTTTCTTCCTAGTAGTTATGTCTTTGATGCTCATTGTCACAATAATGTTGATCTTGAGAAGAAAATTATATTTTGTAGTTATATCAGTGAAATTATGGATACCAACAGAAAAATATCAAAATAATGGATGTAATAGTATTGTGTTTCACACACGTCTGTTTAGTATGTGTGCATGTGAGTTTTGCATGTAAATATGATTACCATGTATTATAAAGCATGTTCTTTGTATCCTGTTGGATGTGAAGATACTACCAACTACCATCTACATATACTAAAGAAAGAAATGAGCCATTCAAAGGAGGTCATTCAATCTTGAAAGTTTGCTTTGTGAAATATAATTAAGAATATAATCAGTGCTAGGTATTGCAGCTGCTGCATTTAAAGTGTTGCATAGTGAGCAATGACTTGAGATCTAAACTTTTGAGAAACTACTTTTAGAATATCCAAATGTCATAATCTTTGAATTTAAATGTCTCTTGGATTTAGATATATACATTAAAACCAGAAGAGAGAAATATGTTGTTATTTTTTCATAAGATTCCTAAAAGAAGCCTCCAATAATCACCAGATATGCTCCATATTTGAATTTAATTAATATTAACTAAAACTGGATATATTCAAATTCTTTATATTTAAAATCAGTCAACACTTTGTTTCAATCTATTGTTATATCTGGAACTAATAACCTTTCTGTAATGTCTACAATATTGTTGTTATTTTTGTTTTAAAATGTTTTAGCTTGTATGACCTATTACTATATGAGGTTAAGCTACTTTTTTGAAACATGCAGCTTCTACAGCAATATAAATGTTAGTCCACTGAGGAACTTTGATCAATCACTCTGAAATATGCCATCAGCTCTGGCACAAACATAGGAATCTCTATACGGTTGCTTCACTGCTAGAAGTAACATATATCCAAGTCTCCCTCAAGCTGTATTCTACCATCTTGAGGAAAGAAAACCACATTAATATAGTCTGAGGTAAACTATGCCTTACAAAAAGAGTTGGATATTTGTCGATGGAATGCCTCTCATTCTAGATCTGCTCAGTTGGCTTCAGCAGTCAAAGCAACCAGAATGTTTGTACTACAATAAAGTACCATGGGTCCTTATGATAGAAAAATAGGCCTAACATGTTACCCAGTTCAACATCTCTTCCTAAGATGATTCTCTTATTGTAGATTGTGAATAAACCTGATATAACTAAAGCATTCTAAGTTTATTGGGTATTTGGCTGCCTTTAGCAAAATTTGCTCTGCATTTTAGCTAAGTATTTGGTTTGAGGGAAACATAGTACAATCTCTTGATGACTGCTTATTTCTACACCTCTTACATAACATCTCTGTCAAAGTCCATAAAGAAAAGTTTTCCTTGCAAAGAAGCTCAACTTACAAATACAACAGTGTCTGAAAACCATGAGAAGCTGATTTTTCAGTTGCTTCGTAATCCCATAATCTCTTTGCCATTCGTAATCTCAGCAAACACAGGATGTTAACCCTTTTGATACCAATCTATTTGAGACTGCTAATTGGTTCTATGATACAAACTTTGTGTTTTAAAGTAACTTAAATTGAAACCTTCTATCAAAAAATTCCTGTTGATTTGTTTCAAACAGCAGTTTAATGAGAATATTATTTTACTGAAATTTTCATTATTTGAAAAATTAATTAAAAGAAAGGTGGTGTGTTTCAGCAGGAATATATTGACAAAGGGGTCCACTCAAGGCCGTTGACTTCCTCCTGTTAGGCTTATTATGGGGATTGATTTATTGGTTAGTAATTAATTATGGTTAATCATTGTCCTCTTTTCTTTTTCCCAATCCACTAAAACAATTCCCCCAAAACTAAAACAATAAAGATAGTCAAATATTAATGAAATGGTAATGATTCCACTAAACAACTTTGCCTCTTTTAATCCTTTTATTACCATATTTCTCTTGAAACACTCTGCTTTTATTTCAATTAATTTTGAAAATAGTGAAGAATTTAGTAAAATAATTGACACAATTAAGCTTGTGTTTGGAACATAAATTAACATGAAATTTCGATGGAAAGCTTTATATTAAATCACTTTAAAACAGGAAGTTTGTATCATAAAACCAGAGGTCTCAAGCAGATTTGTATCAAAAAGGTTAGATAAACATTTATAAACTTTAGTATAACACTGTCCTTATTTACTTACCAATAAACAAAACCAGAAACATTATTACTGTTTGAGACACAAATTCTCATTCTCATCTCTTACCCATCTCTGCTGTTCAAAGTCCTTCTAAATTCCACCTCTTCTCCCCTAACATTCCTCAATCTCGGGGTCACAAACTTCTGGCTGGAATCCCATTTATACTCATGTTTTTCCTCCAAACATCTTCCTACGGAATTTCTTGGTGAACCTCAACCACATGGATCTCATCAGTTTGAAATGACTTGCAAAGATCATAGGTTTCATTCCTCCCATTTCAACTAATTAATAATCCAGACTTAAAATTTTTTAGTCCACATAAAAAAAAAGAAGATAAAGATCAGACAGTTTTTTAGTCAAAAACAGAAGTTACCTTTAAAATGATGTCACTTGTAGACTATAGGATTTCATACAACTAGCTTTTCAATGATCAGCATATTCAAATTAGCAGGTAATTATATATGTGTATTCTTAAATTAATAATAATAATAATAATAATAATAATAATAATGAAACCATTGCCCATATCATGAACGAATGCTCTAGACTTGCCAAAAACCACTACAAGTTGTGGCAATATGATCAGGTAGCGAAAGTGCTACATTGGAAACTGTGCAGAAAGTGGGGGCTAGAGAGAGGCAAGATGATGGTATGAGCACAAACTGCAGAGAGTGGTGGAGCCAGAGACTAGCAAAATCCTCTGGGATTTCCCAATCCAAACAGATCAGGTGCTAGAGTTTAACAGGCCAGACCTAGTGGTAGTGAACAAGATGCATCACATATGCTATATACTTGATGTTGCATGCCCCTTTGACCCACGAATAGTCAAGAAGGAAGGCAAAAAGCTTGATAAATACAACCCTCTTAAGTACAAAATAACTTGGCTATGGAAAATGAAGAAGGTGAAGATAGTGCCAATTATTGTTGGGTCCTTAAGAAACAGTATCAGAAGGCATCAAGGGGAATATAAAGGAAATTAGAATAGAGTACCCAGTAGAACTGTTACAAAAGTTTTGCCTCCCTGGCACAGCCACAATAATCAGGAAGGTATTAGATAACTGAAAAGAATGGATAACAGGGTACTATAGGCTGCAAGTAGCAAGCCTGCTATGCATGTAAGAGTCCAGGAGGTCCAACAAAACATGTGATAAACAATACTTGGGTGGCAAGCCTATCTAATACCACAACCTTATCTAGAATTAATATCAGTGCAAGTATTTGAACAGAGTATCTCTTTTCTATCTTTGTACTTGCTTTTCTTACAGATGTTAAGGCTGGGCATCAGCTGCATCACTTTTAACAGTCAGAAACATTTCCCCTTCTATTAAGTTACAAAAATTAAATTAACTTCCTTTAACTGATAGATTACATCTATTTTAACTGGGCTTTTTTTTTTTCTCTGATTTTATTTAAGACTTTATTTAGCATAATTAAAGAAAAATAGAAAATATTTACTAAAATATAAATAAATATTTGATTGTTTACATATTCTGAATTTAATATTAATCTTCTTTTCTTTATCTTCTGACACAAAATAAACAGTATTTTAAATTAAAGGGTCAACAAATGTCTCATTTTTCTGAAATCTTGTTTTTAGAGTATGTGGTTTATTCCTCTATATATAGATATATTGTAGAATATATCTATATTTAATTTTAGCATTTACATTGAGGAACAGCCATTC
>NC_068981.1:134684086-134686806 GCF_001194135.2 Octopus bimaculoides
GTGTAAAATATTATAACTTCTACACAAGTATATACAAAAATAAATAAAGATGGTAAAAATTTTTTTTTTAAAAACAAACAATGCAAATGAACAACAATATGGATTTTTTTTTTCTTAATTTTATCATATTAATTAACTGAAGTCAAGTGTTTATAAGAACTCTTCAAACTAATTGCTAAATAATTTATTCAAAACAAAGGAGGTCATTCCTTTTGAGGATGTTTGGTCTTTAAAACAAACTCATTTACTCCAAACTACAAGCTGTTTAAAATTATTAGGAATTAAATTTTAATCGCTGAATTAGAATTTATTTTGATGAGTTGAAGCATACTATGATGTCAAATGTTCTCCTTTGAAAATCATTTCAAACCCATTCATTTAAACACAAAATGTGTTATACCACTATGTAGACATGTGGATTAGAAAAAAAGGAAAACTATAAAAAAAATTATCTTTCAGTGTCTGAAAGTTGCCATGCATGACACTAAGTGTCTATAGAAGAGTAATGCCTGCAATATAGTTTATATTCTTGACAAACCTGCATTAGTAGACATCCCTATGTATGTGTGTGTGTATAAACATACATATATGTATTATATATATATGTTATTTGTTAGTTTAGTTCTGTGCAAGATTGGGTGAGGTATCTACTGTGAATATCATTTAGCAATTGAATATTAAATATTCTTCCAGTACAGAATGAATATCGGTTAAAATAACTTTGTAGAATGTATTAGGGTGTTCAGAAATTAATTATGTATTTTGAGGACAAGAAAAACAGATGACTGTTTAATTCAATTAAATACCATTAATTAATAATGTAATCATTATTACTGACTGCAGCCCAACTAGAAGTCAAAACTTTGATTCTTCATTCAAAAAATTCTGCTTTTCTTTTTTTTTTTTTTTTTTTTTTTGACAAAAATAACTTCACATATCATTTGCAATGTTTTCCTTGTTCCCTTGTGTTCTGCGACTTATGAAATGCTCAGCTGATCAAAGCAAGAGATAATCCATAGATGGTAGATCCAGTGAGTAATGGCGATGTAGAGCTTCAAATCTTAACAATCTTATTCTGTTTCTGGATTTATTTTTCCATTGTGCAAAACACCTTTCCTGTTTACCATAAATGACCACTTTTGCTATAATGTTACATTGATATAATTAAGTTGCCGGCAATGTCTGCAATAATGGTCTTTCTTTGTCAGAACATTATAATGGACAACACTTGTGTATGTTTTATGAGACACATAGCAAGGACTCCTGTGAATGAAGCTCTGCTTTTGGTATTGGTATCGGTTTCTTATGTACTGATAACCACTATCTGTTTTTTCTTTCTCTCTCTCTTAACATGCTATATTCTATCTTTCAAGAGCTGTAATGATGTAGTTCAGAAATGAATGATTGTTATTCCTTGTTAAGAGACTACTACAGATAAGGGAATGTTGAGTCTCAAACAAGAGCTCATAAGGAAAACAAATCTTATCTTTGCATTTTTTCCAATTCAAATAAGACATTTGTGAACGGTTAAACATGACACTCTTTGTACCAAGTTTCTTTGGCATGGATCTGTCTGATTCAGCTGTTTCTCTCAAAAGATTGTTGTCTAAAGTATTTCATCTTCAAGAACAAGATTCATAAGGAAGATCATTATCATTATTAATAAACTTCTGAAAGCAAGGTTGCTATTTATGAGCATTCACTGCATCAAGGTATATTCTACAAATGTTTTTCATTGCTTTAGTTGCAGCACATTTTAAAAAATTTATACAGTAGACAACAGCGAATATATTGTTCTTTAAAGCCTTTATTTTCCATGGGATTAAACTTTATTATAGATTATAAGTAATGAACTGTCAAATAGATGATAAACTAGATTTAACCATTGTTTTCTCTCATTTAACTATTAGTTGTTTGAATTACAAATTATAGCAATAAAATACAAAATTATTTTCTGATCACTCTGTACAATAGTTAGTTGAACTGTTCTCAAAGAAAATATTATACATTTTTTTGTATGTTTTATCTCTGCTGTTTAATATAAATACTAATTTTGTTGTTCAAATTACAATTTTAAAAAAATGCAGAATTTATAAATAAATACCGGTCTACTTCGATTATAAACAGTTCATATATTTGATTGTTTGAAGGAGGCCTTCCTAGACCAAGGAGGGAAACTGGCTCATTTGGAGTTTAGGAGTGGAGATTGTATGTGTGATGGGGAGGGGAGAGAGATATACAACTGCATAAGCAATCTCTGATAAAGAGCATATTTAGCATATTACAGCTCTTTAGTAGTTGAGAATCAGCTTGTCCTCATTCCATCATATATTACACCTCTCTCCTCCACAGCATGCCTGTAGTAATACTTCCTCTCAAGAATAGCAAACATTGATATGAAACATTGTCCTATCATCGTTCTCAGCATTATCATCACCACTACCACCACCATGATCATCATCATCATCAAAATACCTTGGACTATTACATTTCCAGAAGCTACTTTGATATTCTTTGCTTATATGTATTGCATCTAAAATGATTTGTTTCTCCTACAGTGCATTAACAATCATAAATCAACTTCAACAAAGTTACATTAATTTTTGAATAAATCGTCATTATCTCTTAAAAGGTATTCTACAAAGTAATGAAAATTTCATGAACTTAGAAAAAAATCAATATCTCTCTGTCTGACTCTCTCTCTCTCTCTCTCTCTCTCT
>NC_068981.1:134686904-134688698 GCF_001194135.2 Octopus bimaculoides
GTGTGTGTGTGTGTGTGTGTGTGTTTGTGTATTGTTGGGCAGTATATTACTGGTTATGACATATAACTGGTTAGAATGTCATCATCAGTTTCATGATGACTATTGCACACAACAATATTAACAATTTCTTCAGGCATGGTGGCCAGAAGTGTTTCTGTTTTATGAGTGAATGTAATGGAAGGAAACTATCAGAAGCCTGTTGTGTGTGTGTGTGTGTGAGAGAGAGAAAGAGAGAGAGAGAGAGAGAGGATATGTATTTGCATGCCTGTATATGTCCCTCGCCACTTGACAACTGGTGTAAGTTTGTTTATATCTCCATAACTTAGCAGTTCAGCTAAAAGAACCCTAGAGAATAAGCAACTGTGTTAAAAATACTGATACTTGGGTCAGTATCATTATGCCTCTTGCACTGGTGTCCCTCTCCAGATTTGTCATTTATTCAAAAGCACAGTACAGAACTATTGTTTATAGGCAAAGGAAAGCAATAAATAGAACTGATGCATTCTACCAATGAACCACTTCTCATGCCCTGACACAGATAACTCTAAGAGAAAGGGAAATAAACAAACAATAAAGTCTTTTAATACAAACTTATTTATATCCCTCTTGAAAAGCTGCAACTTGATGGCTGCAGGAAAAACATGAGCAGGGCAGAAATTAATAAAGTAGCAATGGCTTTTAGAAAGAGGAAACTGAATTATAGGTATATGATAAAGTGAGTCTCTTGTGCATCTGCAGCTCTAACTCTGCTTAATCACCACCAATATTGTTTCTTTCAATGCTAATCAGCAAGCTCTAGTTTCACAGTGATACTACATCATTTGTTTTTTAATCTCTAATGTTAAACCTACAAAAATTGCTACAGAATTAAATCTATTTTGATATCATTTCAGTCTGTTCTTTAATACACAAAAAAATGTGCTTTTAACCCTTTAGCATTTGAACCAGCCATATCTGGCCAAAATATTCTATCTATTTTATGTTCATACTTGCCAAATCTAATTTTTTTAACACCTACCCTACAATATCATTCTAAAAGATTAACAGTTACCTCATCAAAATTTCACAGTTACAAGATAATGCGTGATTAATTTGAAAACAATGTGAATAAATAAGCATTACTTTTGACAGAATAATGTGAATGCTAAAGGGTTAAAGTGAAAGTACGGTCACAACTAGACTTAATAAGAAAAGGTACATATATAGAATTCCCAAAATATTAATGTAGACACAGGAATTTTAAAATAGGAATGTTTGGAAATATTATGGTATCAGTAATATAACAATTATTAGTTTTATGGGCAAAATTTAATAATTAAGGGCATCAAGAGAAATGTTTCACTCTGTTAATTAGACAAGCTTATGTTAAACTATAATATAATAAAACCAGATATCCCCAAAGGCTGATTGATAAAGGTAAATAAAACTGCTATAGAACTGCTTTATTGCTCTTGTAGAAACATTGGCAAACATGAACAGTTTTAGTATTTTGCTAGTGGCTTTATTAGAAGTGCATAAAGGAAAAATAAATTATCCCTTCCCTCTTACCATAACAAAATTTTTTTCTCTACAGTAACTGCTGTGAATTTGTTTTTAAATGTGTAACAAACATATTTTAGCTAAACTAAAGTTCATCTCCCCTAGTTATTTCAAGAAAAAAAAAAAGAGTGGAAAACAAAAGGCATACAGTATTTTTTATATAGTTTACGAAGATATTTCATTTGTTTTTCTTTAATCATGTACAGAACTTATTATTGTTGTTATTATTATTATTATTATTATTATTATTATTAT
>NC_068981.1:134688839-134697880 GCF_001194135.2 Octopus bimaculoides
TACACCAGGCACATGCATCACAACCATATGTGCGCGACATGGTGATCTCATATCAAGATAAACAGCGCATGACCTCGCAGTTGGGGCCCAGTTAGAATTTTCTTCAGGTCGAGTAGCCCACCCCGCTCAAAAGGTCTTATTATTTTTATTATTATTATTATTAATTGTAATAATAATAATATCATTATTATTAATATTATCATTATCATTAGAAAATTTTAGAATTTTCATAGTATATTAAAATTTCTATACACTGGTTTTCTCTCTTTTCATAGACTTCTCTAATTCTTTCATACCATGTTCTAAATTCTTCTTTTTCTTCCAATGCATTCCACTGGAACTTCATTCTTTTAATATTTTCCTGCCATAAACTAATCTTAAACGGTTTTAAAATTAACAGCTGTGGCCTAATTCATTTATTCTTATGATTTGGCATGGTTTTCTACGGAAGGGCATCCAGCTGTAGAAAACCATATCAGATCAGACTGGAGTCTGGTGCAGCCTTCCAGCTTACCAGTCCTGGTCAAATCGTCCATCTCATGCTAGCATGGACAACGGATATTAAGTGATGATGATAATCCATATTAGAAGAGCCTAAAAAGTATAAAGATTCTATTCTTCAGCTGCTAACAAGGAAACTGTGATTTATAAACATATTCTATCTATTACTTATTTCGTAACTTTATTTTATAGTTATTTCCATTTTTCCTAAAATTATGTCACAGTTTACAGAAAAAAATCTGAATAATCATCTAAATTTGTTTTTGCCATCATCAACTTTGTCTTCTTGTGTTAAAATCAGTCAATATCTCTTCAAAATTCATTTGTGAATGTTGTAGATTGCCAAAACATCTGAGATTCTAATCCTGAGTTTTCAAGAGTTAAGTACCACTGCCGAAATGTGTGCAATTACTGAAATTAAAATGTCATGTCCAATAAATTTTTACTAAAATTATTCTCTATGCTTTCTTTTTCTGAGTATTTTGATGAACCTTTATTTTACATCAATCTAAAGATTCACATATGATTTAAGTGAATTTCGTAAACTTCATGCCATGTCTTCAAATTTAAATCTTCTTTTATTGAAATATCATTTTTGAGAACAGTTTGCTTTTTAAGCAGGGATTTAAATTGAATATTTGTATCAGCATTTCATCATTTGTTGTTTTCTCGAATGATTTTATTCATTTTAATATGAAATTCAACATTTTAGCAGGCTCTGATTAATGAAAAATGTTATGGGAGTACTATTTAATTTAACTCTTGTTAAATTCAACCATCAGAAAATCAAAACTTTTTCAATTTTTTATATTTATTTTTATTATTCATCACAAATATTATTTTTCAAAACTTTACCCAGAAAACTGCTTGAAAATGTATTGCACAAAAACTACCAATATTTACTATAAATTTTAAGAAAATACTGTATGAATTACTGGTAATTCGACAGTATTGTTCTACTTATCTTTTCTTTCTTACCCTTTTTTTTTAATATTTCTAATGCTGATTTTGGAAATAGTTTGTAATCATAAAACATTAGTACTTCTTCTTACTAGATTTGATTATAGTATTTTGTTTTAGCAATATAAATAATTTTTAACAATCCAAATAAATTTTTTTAAATAGTGATTTCAAAATCACAAGCAGGATTAACAACATCAGCAGTACAAGTTAACTAAGGAATTGCTATTTACTTATAAAACCTTATTTCGAAAAATTTAGCTACACTTTTAACATGTTTATTGCATATTTTACCTCGTAGATTTTAGTTCAGTAAACTGCTTTAAAGACTACAATGACTAAGATTTTGAATGTCATCTTCATGCAATAAAAGGTAATTAGTTACAACAGAAAATTCAGTCATTTGGTCTGTAAAGTAGGTGTACCTATGCAGAACTAACCATGCTTATTTGACAAGAATATTGATTTCTAACATTGTTTAATGAGAATACTATCGTTGCCAGTGCCCCCTGACTGGCTCCCATGCCAGTGGCGCATAAAAAGCACAATTCAAGCATGGCCAATGCCAGTACCGCCTGACTGACCCTCATGCCAGTGGCACATAAAAAGCACCCACTACACTCTCAGAGTGATTGGTGTTAGGAAGGGCATCCACTGTAGAAACCTTGCCAGATTGGAGCCTGGTACAGCCTTCTGACTTGCCAGTCCTCAGTCAAACCGTCCAACCCATGCCAACATGGAAAGCGGACATTAAACGATGATGATGATGATGATGTTGATGACTATCAACAACAACAGCAACCCTTCAATTCTAGAAGGAGCCTCTACATGGTTGCTTGCCTGCTAGAAATAGTATCCAAATCTTTCAAATTACACCTGACTTAAAATAAGAACAAAAAATATTAGATGCAGTCCTACATAACCCTAAAAATGATAGTATGAGCCAGCCACAAACAGGGTTTTAAATAAGCACTAATCACTTTAATAACCAGATTCACCATCATTTTTCTCCACTCTATATTGAAGGGCAAATGCCAGAAACACATTCCATTCCTCACCACAATGAACTGTTTGATATTCTATGAACTTAGATTAATTGTTGCCAACACAAACTTTTCTTAATTTTTTCAGATTCTAGACTTTACATTGAGTAATGTACAGGCTGAAAGACCAATGGTTCTTATCTTCTCATCTGTGCAACATTATATCCATAGTCAAAACATTTTATTCCTAATAGCTGAGTCCATTAACCCTCTCAGACCTGGGCCTCTGTGTCTAACTTTCACCTCCGCCTGGCCTCTTGAACAAAAAAAAAAATTAAAAATAGTTGCTATACAGTTCAAGAGTAATGATTGCAGGCAAACTAATGGGCAGAATCAGCTGCATCTTCTTTTTCTGTGTGTTGTTTATTACTGCTTCACTGGGAATCTGGCAGAGATGATGTTTAACCCATTCCCTCTAAAGTCGAAATATGGCATTACAGAATTAAGCTCTAAGTAGGTTATGCCAATTCTTGCCAAATGACCCATTGGGTTGCAGTGCTGAGTCTAATTCTTCCTGTTGCATAAGCTACTGGCTTATGTCAATATCATAAACTGTAGGATATTTATCTTTCATCTGCTTAACACTATAAACACTGTCCACAAATATCAGTTCCATGAATCATTTTAATTTAAAAAAGGAACTTTGGATATTGGAGTCACTACAAACACTAGAACAAGTCTAATTAATTAAACAAACAAGAAAGTATGTAAAAATCTCAGTTGCTATAAGTATTACCTGTTGTTCAATTAGCTGCTTGTCAAACTCTGCTTGATCAAAGCTAATTGAGGCTAAATGACTGGCCAATCAATTGTTATTATTCAGTGACACACATTTGTAGCCAAGACACTGGCTCTTTTGGTTTTGTTTGTATCACATTTCTGCCTTATGTAAATGAGTCATGCTAAGCACAATAGTATTTACATTTTAAATAGCAGCTCTCCATGTCAAACATTCGCCACCTTAGGAATCATTGTTAATCAATTCCAGAGAAATTGAAAAGACTGAAAACCCCTTGAGTTCAATTCTCATTCCAAGCAACCAAAAAGGAAAATTCTATGGTTTAATTATGGGGGCCTAATTTCATAGTGAGATTAAATACACAAAGATATGACTCCTTATATTCAATATAATTTCATCCATTACAGCTTCTTCTTCAGTAGTTAGAGACCTTGTAGATCAAAAAGATTAAATATCCTGCTATGTTATGAAAAGCTTCTGAATTCAAGAGATTCAATATTTAAAAGGTTTTATATTCCAAAGATTCAAACTAACTCAACAGACCATGTGGAAATAATTTAACTTGTAGAAAACACTTTATATTTTGTTGTTGCATTTTAGCCCTAGATTAGTCCATATTGAACAGGCCTATAATCATAAGAACTCTAGTTCTAATCATACTTTCTTTTGAAATATACATCATTCCAACCTGTTCTTCTCTTTTCTAATTTATTTTTTAAACTGATTGGATGTGATATTGAGGGAAATTTGGTTGCTATTTCTAGCAAGCTGAGTGATCATGTAATGACTCGCTGATTGTTTATGTTGCTTACTCCTGATCAACCTTGATAAAACAGACCCATAACAAAAACATTATGGCCATGACCATCCCATTTTGTTCTCCAGGACTTGGTCGTCCCCATGTGATGAGGTAGAAATTCCCTCAATGTTGTTATCAGTATTCCAAGACTCTCTCAATGTTGCTATTGGTAATCCTTGATTATTTTGCACTCCAACACTCCAACAACAAGCTGCAAGGTCACAAATATTTGCCCTTCTAAACAGAATTGTTTTTATATAATATGTTACATCAATGATAATGGTGAAGGTGACTATAAGTTCCTGATATACAGCTAACCTTGAACTACTTTTCTTTCTCTAAACACACAAATATTGATCATTTTCAAATCTAAAACTGTCTTGTATGCTTTTTATAAAGCAAAATAAACCAGAGAAGTGATTCTGGAAACTCCTACAGTGTTGAGTTTCATTGCTTGCATAACAAACAATTGATTTTTTTTTTTTTAATAATCAATCTTGAATAAATGGAAGATTTACACTTTTCCTCAGAGACCTATCTAATTCTGTTGGTGTTATTTCTTCAACATTCAGAAGGTTTTGATTTCTTTTTTTCTTTAACTCTGTTATTCGTTGCAAAATCTGTCTTGTATCCCTAGTGTGCTTGTGAAATAGCTTTCATTATCATTTAAACCAGTGGTTCTCAACCAGGGTCTCTATAGCCCTTGGGGTTCCGTATGGCCCTCAGGGGTCCATATAAGACTTTGTTGTTAAAATTTATCTGCAATAAATTGGTCATACTGTTACAATAGGCACAGGAGTGGCTGTGTAGTAAGAAGCTTGCTTCCCAACCACATGGTTCCGGGTTCAGTCCCACTGCGTGGCACTTTGGATAAGTGTCTACTACAGCCATGGGCTGACCAAAGCCTTGTGAGTGGATTTGGTAGGCGGAAACTGAAAGAAGCCCATCGTATATATATGTATATATAGTTATGTGTGTGTCTTTGTCTGTGTTTGTGTCCCACCCCCCACCCCATCACTGCTTGACAACCAGTGTTGGTCTGTTTACATCCCTGTAACTTAGCAGTTGAGCAAAACAGACTGATAAAATAAGTACCAGGCTTAAAAAAAGATTTAGTACTAGGGTCAATTCATTCAACTAAAAATTCAAGGTAGTACCCCAGCATGGCCACAGTCTAATGACTGAAACAAATAAAAGATAAAGATAAATACACAAAATATTTTAACAATTTCTTTTATACAATTCCCAGTAATATTTAATTATGAAAATATATAATTTTTGAAAACATTGAATGGCTAGGGGGATCCATCTAAGTAAACTAGGCATCAAAGATGTCCTTCGGTAAAAAATAGTTAAGAAACACTGATTTAAAGATAGTCTATAGTAAATACAAAAACATTGTAGCCTAATCTCTCTATATTGTTTTTTAGTTATAACTACATTTGATATCATATTGAAAAGGTTCGGTTTAGTTTCTTTTAACCCTTTACCTGTCCTGTGTATCACGTGATAAATGAGACATATTTCTCTGGTGTTCATGCATCATATATAATACACATTCCCAATTTTGTTTTTCCGCCATCAGAGTAACTTGGAGGGAAAGATTTATATTGCACAGGCCAGACTAAAAGTTCAAAAGCAAGCATGGACATTAAGGGCAAACTTATGAAAATGCATTGTATAATCAAAGAGTTAAGTTTTTACATTACTAATCAGTTTTTTTTTAACCAAAAAAATGGAAATACATAAGATGATGAGGTTGATGCTGATGCTGAAAAATATAATGAGATTTAATGGTTTGATGATGTTAGTCGTTATTATTAATGTTCAAAATTATTATTGGCTACCTGACTTCTTAAAGAGGTACTACATTGCTCTATCACAAAATTCAAAAGAGTCTTTATAGCATTATTTAACAGCTCAGTGTTGAGTAGAAAAAAAAACCCATCGTCCTCATCATCATCACCATTGTTCTTACATCTACTTTCCATGCTGGCATGGGTTGGAAGGATCACAATAGTCTAAGTCAGTATAGTGACTCCTAATAAGAACTGACTTAGACTGCGATGACCCTTCCAACTCATGCCAGGATGGAAAGTAGATTTAAAAACAGTGGTGATGATGATGATGATGATGATGATAGGATTGATGGGTGGAGGTGACCAATGACACATGGGGGTGAAGAGCAGTAAAACAGTAAAGAGGATGCAATAGACAGGGAAAGAGAGAGAGAGGCAGCATAATGCTTTGGAAGAGTAGGAGGTGTATGGTGGTGAAGAAGGAGAGATAATTTGGTGGCTTAAGGGTATGATCAATGTAAAATATGAGTGGAGGACAGTATTGTGGATAAGGGATGTGTACCAAGTGTAATGATTCTGGATAGTAAGAAAGATTAGTGGTATCAAGGAAGAGCTAGGGTTAGAGAGTGAAGGAAATTGGGTGAAGGACCCTGTTGTGCATATACATACCCATACATTGCTTTCAGAACTTAATTTCATCAAGTTGGATAGGTCTCTTCAAGAACTGCATGTTGCCAGTCATCTCAGTCCCTTGTCATCTTCTCCATGAGGTTCAAGGTTCTGTGATCAACCTTCCCCACTATGTCACATGTCTTTCTGGGGCTCCTTCTTCTCTAAGCTTCAACCATATTAAGTGATCAGCATTTCTTTATACAGCTGTTCTCATCCACAAGCATCACATGTCCATACCAGCACCATCTTCTTTCTTACACGCCACATTTGATTCCTCTTCTGCCTAGTTTTTCTCTCAACCTATTTGTAATCTAACCAAATTTGAATGGTTGTGCATGTTACAAAAAATGTAATGACAAAAGCTGCAACAAAGAAATGCCCCCATTTTTTATTCAAGCATTTCATTTTGAGGATTGATGTCAAAGCTTCATGGAATGACTTTATGAATGACCCTCTTAAAAATGTGTTTCAAAAGGCTGATATTTAAAAAAAAAATGTAACAGGTTTTTATCTGTTAACCATTGTGTAGAACATTTGTCATAATATCAGCATAAAAGTATAAAAGATTTTACATAGAATCTGTTTTCTCTGATAACCATGAACTAGTGGGGGGAAAAATTCTCAGTTCTGATGTGAAACTTGCAATTTGTACCCAGCTATTCTAAACTCCTATTTCAATGAATATATAATAACTATATCCTTTATATTACCTGCTTTCTTGTTCTATACCTGTAAAATGGAGATTAAATATCTAGAGCCACTTAAAGCTATGATCATTTTCTTTACCTTCTATCAAGATTTTTCTTTTTTACTGTATCCTGCCATTCTTTCAATGCATTCCATCTTATGTTCTTTTCTTCTCTCTTTCTTTCTTATTCAGAAATTCATTTCTCTGGCCAAATTTATTTTGCTTCTATATCATTTTGTTAGTGTTGACGCTATAGTTCTTGTTTAGCTTTTTTTTTTTCTTTCTTTCTCTCTTTCTTTCCTTCTTTCTTCCTTTCTTTCTGTTTATATCTATGCTTCCTCTTTACTGTCAATAGCCATGTAAATCTGTTCTGAAAATTATTAGGTAATTTTCATAGGTGAAGAATACAAATCTTGCTGATTATCTGTGTCTTTTCCTTCGAAACAAAAGATTTCTTCACATCTGTTAACAGATTAAACCAATTCAGTTGCAACAAAGTTGAATTAATGCATTTTGTTGCCAATCTTGATGCAAGTAATTACTTCACATCATGTTGCGTTAACCAAAAATTTCTAATTCTCTTATTACAACAAAGGATAGATAATTGCATTTTCTTTTTCCTAACAGTATAGTTAATAAATATCAATTAGATATTTATCAGAGTTAGTTTGACATTTCTCTTTTCTTTTTAAGCTCTTGCCATTGTTATTTATCATATTTCAAGTATTTTTTCTATACAAACCTATCTTTTATGTAAATAATAGTTAGCCTCAGAAATTAATACATTATTTCTACTGCAAGTTAAAATGATATTTGTTGACAAACTTGCTTATTAAAATCATTTTCAGTTACTATCTTTAACTAGATCACTTTAACAATTGTAATTAATAACATTCTGACAATCATAATTAATAAAAGAAAATACATCATTAGCCATCTTTATATTAATGCTATGGAGTATTTCAGATGGTAATTTACACTTTATTAGAATCTTGCTTTTGTTTCTGGAGAATTATCAACTAATCTACCATCGGATATACAGATGAATAAAGTTCCTTGTTTGTGTGCTGTTTACTTTCTTAGTTTCACAAAAGAAATTGAAATTAACAAACTACATTCTGTAAGGAAATCAGAGAATTTTCAGTTTGTATTTTATCAGGGATAAAATATTAGATTCATAATTAACTTAATTAGCTTTCCTCCAGATAAGAGGCCTCATATACATCTTTATTCATGTCGATATCTTCCTGTCTGTATTTACATTTAGATTATATATATAGATGTGTGTGTGTGTGTAAAATTTCAAAGTTCGTTCTGTAGAATATATACCTAGACATGATAATTCATTATAATTCAAAGATTTTTTTAGCTTCTTTAATAAGGATTAAAAAGATACAAATTTAAGTAACTATAAAATATCACATCACTGTGGTGTTTAACCCTGTCATGGCAATACTTTTGATGAAATACTCTACTGGTGTACTTCAATTAGTTTTGAAAATAATTAAGAATTTGGAAAGATTTAGAAACATAAATAAATTTTTCATTATTAAGTTGGTTTTTGGAAGATAGTTTTATAAAAAGGACTTAAATATAATAATGATAAAATATTTTAATTTAGATATGAATACTTCAGAACAAGTTTTATATCATAGAATCAGGGGCTATCTCATGTAGATTAATATCAAAAGAATTAAGTTATTTTCCAGTTACCCTACCTAATTTTATGATTATTGGTATATCCCTTTTGGAAATAGTTACCAGTCCTTAGGCTATATTTGAGTCTCTCTCTCTCTCTCTCTCTATATATATATATATATATATATATATATATATATAT
>NC_068981.1:134697890-134727370 GCF_001194135.2 Octopus bimaculoides
AACTACCCTAGGCTGCTGTGTCTGTTTTGGCAGAGATTTTACAGCTTGATGTCCTTCCTAACACCAACCACTCCACAGAGTGGACTCAATGCTTTTTACATGGCACTAGCACAGGCAAGGTTAGTTTTGGCATGGTTTTTACAGCTGGATGCCCTTCCAAATGCCAGCCATGTTACAGTGTGGACTGGATGCTTTTGATGTTGCACCAGCACTGGTAAGATAAACAAGTAACTTGCAAGACAAGGAATTATGAAAGGGGCAGAGCATTTGAGGAGGGGAAATTGTGTCAGAGGATGAAAGTTTAAGAGTGTGATAGAGAGACAAGCAGGTGTCTCGCCACAAGAGGGGCATTAGAGGAGGTGATCCAGTATCAGATGATGAAAGGTTAGAGTGCAACAGACAAATAGCAAGGCAGGACTAGGTGCCTTGCTATAGAGGAGTTACATGGTTACCCAGTGAGAGAGAGAGAAAAGAGATAAAGAGTGAGATAGTGGTACAAGAAAGAGGCCAGAAACAAGTGTGCTAATGTAAAAGAGGTCTTTAGCTACATACTTAGTGGAAATACAAGAGGAGAGAGAGAGTGACCAAAGGCAAGAGAGAAAGAGAGAGTAGGAAAGAGCAAAAGTGTAACAGAGAACAGAAAAGAGATGGTGTAGTGCTAGGGTATACTCACAGGTAACAAAAATGTGAGAAAAATAGGGTGTGAGTGTTGGTGGAGTGAGAAGTAGCAATACAGGGAGCAGGGCAGTGAGGGTAAGAAAGGGGATTGGAAAACAATAATCTATGATGAGGAAGAGAAAGATGCAGTTAGAAGAGGAGTTGTAGTTTGGTTTCTTAGGGTAGAGTGTGTGAAAAGTGTGTTGTTACAGGTGGGTGGGGCACAACTTTTCTAGCAATCGGTTTCATGGACAGGTCTTCTCTAGAAAAAATAATTGAAAAAATTTGGAGTCACCAAGAAGGAGTATGGCTGGACATTTATTTTTCAATCACTTCAATGGTTTCTTTGCAACGTAGTTCTCCAGGCATGCAGGTACTTGATTATGCAACCGTTTTCCCAGGAAAACGGTTTCATAATCAAAGACAAAGAGAGTGACCAAAGAGGAAGAGAGAGAGAGAGAGAGTAGGAAACAGCAAAAGTGTAAGAGAGAGCAGAAGAGGGATGGTGTAGTGCTAGGGTATACTCACAAGTAACAAGAATATGAGCATAGAACCTGGTTAGAAAAATAGGGTGTAGGAATAGATGTGGGTGGTAGAGTGTGTTAGGAGCAGTGATACAGTGAACACCACCACAGTGAAGGCAAGAAAGGAGATTGGAAAACAATCATAATGTATGAGGAAGAAATGTGAGGAAAAGAAACATGCAATTAGAAGAGGAGTTTGATTTTTTTTAGGATAGAGTAAGTGAAAAGTGTGTTGTTACATGTGGGTGGGACACAACTCTTCTAGCAATCAGTTTCATGGACAGGTCTTCCCTAGGACCTTATATTGCCAAACATCTCAGTCTGCTGTCATTTCGTCCATGAGCCCCAATATTCTAAGGTTAGTCCTCACCACTTCATCCCATTTCTTCCTGGGTCTCCCTCTTCCACAAGTGCCATCGACTTTCACTGACAGGCACTTCTGTATACAGCTATCTGTGCTCATATGCATCACATGTCCAAACCAATGCAGTCTCCTCTGCTGCATACCACACTTAATCCCTCTTATGCCTGACTTTTCTCTCAACACAGTTGTGCTCTATCAATCATGCACACTGATGTTACAAATCCAACGGATAATACTACTTTCATTCTTCTCCAGCCTACGCATGTCCTCCACAGTCAGAGCCCATGTCTCACTACCATGTAACATAGCTATTCTCACACAAGCATCATAGTAGTTCTCTAAACTTCCTCCACCCTACTTTTATTCTAGAAACAATACTTTCATAGCATCCACCACCATTACTAATTTGGTCACCTAAATAGCAGAAACTATTTACTACCTCACAGAGCCTCCTGGGTATTTGAGAGAGTTTAAGTCCCTCATTCTCTTAGTACTTACTGTTCTTGTGCATCTGCCACACATGAAAGCAACCTTATCTGATAATCTTCCCACGATTCCACTGCATCTCATAGGTTGCACTTGGTGCAGCAAATGGAATTATATTCCACTCCTTTCCTGCATATTAAACAGCGCTATTTGCCAGCTAGAATGAGAGTCTTAGCTCCTTTCTTGTTAGGAACTTTAGTTAAGTTAAATTTAAGGCCCTTTGATTCCAGGTTTTGCTTCCAAACCTGGAACTTCTCCAATTCTGCTTCAGATTCTGCAATAAGAGCAAGATCATCAGCATATATTAGTTCTCATCCAGCTTTGGCCTGTTGTGGCATGGAGAACTATGATAAGTAAGAGTGGACTAAGAACTGATCCCTGGTGTACTCCAACTTGTATGTTAAATTCATCAGTGTATTCAAAACCAACTCTCACCTTAGTGACAGCATCGCTGTACATGGCTTGAGCTGCTCTAACAAGCCACTGCTCTACTCCTAGCTTCCTTAGAGACCATCAAATAAGAGAGCAGGGAGCCTGGTCAAAAGCTTTCTCCAGGTTGATGAAGGCTAAATACAATGGCTTACTTTTGATCAAATACTTTTCTTGCAACTGTCTCACGATGAAGATGGCATCTGTGGTACTTCTCCCAGAAACAAAACCAAACTGCATCTCATCTAGTTTAATTCTATCCCTAATTAGTTGAGATATAACTCACTCTGTAATTTTCATAACCTGATCCAGCAGTTTGATACCTCTGTAGTTGTTTCTATCTAAGGCATCACCTTTACCTTTGTAGCAGCTGGCTATAATACTGCTACACCAGTCTTTGGGGATGAAGCCTTCCTGAATAACCTGATTAACTATGTGAGTGACTAGGCTGTATCCCATACTGCCCGGTATTTTCATTATCTCAGCAGTGACACCCGATGGTCCAGGGGCTTTCCTAGTCTTCATTTTCTTAATTGCTATCCACTGTGATAGCTGGTTCAATATTTGAAAGTGTCTCCTTCTCCCAATCATTCTCCACATTTAACAATCTTTCATAATGGCATCTCCATGCATCTTCTGTGAGTTACTAAGTGCAAGCATACCATCATCCATTCAGACACATTTCTCACCTACCACATCTCTATTCTCTCTGATACACTGCTTTGCAATCTTGAACACCTCCTGCCTCTGATCCTCATGCTGCATAACATTGGCAAACTTCTTACCTTCTGCTATTCTTTTTGCAATGTAAACCTGTCACCTAGCCTCCCTTCTGGCTCCCTGGTATAATGCTTTGCTTCCACTGTTTTTCCAGTCCTTCTAGGCCTGTCTCTCTGCTTTTATAGCACTGTCCACCTCCTTGTTCCACCACCAAGTCGTCCTCTACCTGGCTGGGACTTTGCATCAACTACAGATTTGGTCAACGGCACCCAGTAAATTGTCCCGCAGGAATTTCCATTTGTCCTCTAAGCTATGTCTCTTCCTCCTCCTCCTCCTCCTCCTCCTCCTCATCATCATCATCATCATCATCATCATCATCATCATCATCATCATCATCATCATCATCATCATCATCAGGGGCCTCCAGTAGAATGTCTCTAAACTTTTGTTGGTTTGCTGGGTCTTTAAGCTTCCATAATCTCCTTTTCCAGCATGGTTTATGTCTTTGAGTCTTTCTAGCCTAATTCTGAAATCACTAACTAGTAGCCTATATTGGGTTGTATAATCCTCACCTGAAAAAGACTTTGGATCTGTGAGCATCTGCTTGTTTCCTTGCCTGGTGAGGAGATAATCAACCTGGCTTATATTCCCACCAGACTGACAAGTAATTAGGTGGCTAGCTGGCTTTCTAAAGTTAGTGTTGCAAATCATTATATTATCTTCATGGTGTTTGATCATTGGCACTCTGAGATTCATTTTCATTTTGCCTTGACATTTCAGTATTTCATATTATATCTCTTTTTCAGTAATCCATATTAAACATATTTATTTTTAACTACTACAGTACAAAGACAATGTAGCTTATAAATAAATATGTATACAGAGTCATATCTCTATGTTTAATAAACGTATATTTAGTCTCACTGCGAACAGAAACCCATTTGGACCTTTTCAATAGTTATTTAACAATTTACCAGGGTTCACTAACTTTCCCAAACTACTGATGATAGTAGTTTGAAGGGTAGTTATTAAAATAGTTTCTTGTTAGTTTCTGATTGAAATGAGAAACAGCTATTTCCCAGGGGAATTTATTAAAATGGATATGACTCTGTGGTGAGGCATGTATTGGTACAAGGTTGTCAGCCAGACAACTACAAGAATACCAATATCATGCGAGTTTCAAACTTTGGCACAAGGCCGGCAATTTTGAAGAAGGGACTAAATCGATTCCATCAACCTCATTGCTCAACTGGTACTTATTTTATTGACCCCGGATGGATGGAAGGCAACGACAACCCCAGCGGAATCTGAACTCAGAACATAAAGACAAATGAAATACTGCTAAGGATTTTGCTTGGTGTGCTAGCAATTATGCCAGCTTCCAATACCATGTGAGTTATGAATAAATAAGATGGAAGAATGTCAGGGCTGGATTAAGACCCTAATCACTTAAAAAGTTTTAGTGCCCCCACATATATGTAATCCAGAATATAAACAACAAAAATAATCCATGAAATGAAACAAAACTAACAGTAAGATAGAAAAGAATATTTATTTTTGTATACTTCCACTTTATTTACATTTGGAAAGTTTTCTTCTACTTTAATTGCAAAGTCTTTGGACAGATCTTCAAAATAAATCTTACATAACGCATCTGCTTCTCTTCTTAGTAAAAATAAAACATCCAACCTGCCTTGTTGCATAGTTGTTTTGATGAGATTTTTAATATACTTCAACTGAGAAAATGAACGCTTAGTTGAGCAATTTGTGACCATTAATGTTAAAAATATACAAAAGGTAATGTCTACATTTGGAAAGGCACCTTCAATAATGTTTAATTTAGCAAGTTTAAGACGATTTCTAATGTGCCATAAACTAATTAGAACTTTTGTGGTGCCCATTCTAAACTGCCAAAAGAACCCCTGAGACATATTGGTACAAGTTGTCAGTCAAACAACTACTATAGTACTAATACAGTGTGAGTTATGAATAAATAAGATGGGTGAATGTTCATTCTAAGCTGCCAAACAGAACCTTGGAGGCTGATTTCACAAGGAGACTAAATATGCAAAGATGTGATTTCATATATTATTTAATTATTTTTAACACAAACAAAACTCTTCTGAGTTTGATTATTCCTTATTGTTTCAGATCAATATAAAAAAAAAAAAACTAAGTAAAATCTCACCTTCACCATTCTTTATTTTCTCTTAGTTGAACTGATTCTCACCAAATGATATATTCAAACCTTTATTTCTTGTCTGATAATCTTATTAGTTTATATCACAATCAATGAAAATTGCCTAGTATTGATTACTATTACTGATTTATTATTTGATTTATTTTTCTTGCCCTTGGTTCTGGAAATAAACTTCGTTATGTGTTTATATCAAAATTGGAGTAGTATATTTGTATTGAATGATATTTTCTTCTCTAATTAAACATTATCTTCCCATTGAAATATGTTGGCTTCATTTCACTGTCTTCAATTTCATTTTCTTTGAATATCAGAAACCTAAACAGTTTGATAAATTGATAATAATGCACCAAGTCATATTTCTTTTAATTTATACTAGATTAAGAAATTCAATAAAGAAGCCACTAGTATACAGTTTATGTCATAAAAATCTCTGTTTGCCATTTATATTCTTACTCTACTCTCCATTTCTCAAATCTGTGATATCACTTGAATGAATTGGCATTTATTTTCTTCCATTTTTAATTGTTACATTTTTTTATATAATCTTGCTGATGCCATTGTCATCAGTTAGTCCCTCCCTCTCTCTCTCTCTCTCTCTCTCTCTCTCTCTCTATATATATATATATATATATATATATATGCATAATATACACACACACACACACATTTACAAACTGTTTTCTTCTAAAAATTTTTCATTAACTGTACTGTGCAAAAATACTGTATCGACTGAATTTCTGTCTAAAAATGTAACCTTAATCAAATATGTTTACAAAACAACTAGGAGCTGTGGTATGTACAGTTAAAAATAAAATTTTGGATAACACAGTCGCACACATACTCACATATATTCTGAAATCTCATAATTCTTTCTTTATTTTTGTTTTTCTGTTTCAAGGTTTTTGAGGGACAGAGGAGGTTGTTATGCAAATTACTGCTTGACAAAAGCTATTTGTGACTTTTTTGTATATGTAAAAACCTATGTTTATTGGTCAAGTGAGGAAGAGAGTTGTCTCTATTTCACTGATCCAATATGATTGAAATATGTATGTTGTTGTCACCTTTGCTAAAAAGATCAGGGGCTTTTTTCCCCTTTAAATATGAGAATTAATTGTTTTTTTAATTAATTCTCAATCTATTGAAATTATTTTCTCTTTTCTGTGTGAATTTCTATTGAATGTCACTTGGTTTGGACCAAGAGGAAGATTTCAATTTATTAAGAATTATTTGTACTCCAGCATAGTCACAGCCTTAAGGCTGAAACATGTAAAAGAATAAAAGAAAACATCATTCAGTGTATTTATATATATCTGGTTCTTCTTCAGTTTCTTTTTGATTTATATATTACAAAAGAAAAAGTGATTGTTTGAAATGAAAGAGTACATTTGAAGAAGCTGATTGATAAGTTAATGTTCAAAATGATCAAGAAATGAATTAATATAAATTACTTATTATAAACATTAATTAATTTTTATTTTTGTCTGTTGCAGGATGAAATGGAGGATGGCTGCCTCAAAGTTGGTCTCGGTAGCCATCCCGAGTCAACTCTGTCTGACACAGCCCTCAATGAGACTCCAGGGATAGGTTCTTCTAAGGAAAACCCAGTAAACCAGGAAGAAGTGGAATTGCAACCACTAATCTCCCATATTTCTGCGATGGACCGAGGTGCTTGTATGGGCCATATCTCCACACTGCATGATGAGGTGGAAAAAATATTTGAAACTCCTCCACGATTCAACATTGATTCTTTATCAACGGGAGAAGTCTGTCAGGATCAGCACCGGTTTGGCGAGGATGATTATAAAAGTATGATAATATAATTTTAATACTCTGACATTTTATCATCATGATCTATCTTTTACTTTTGTGTTATGCAGATCCACACTTGACTCTGTAGCAACATGTTCTCTGTCAATCATGTTTTCTTTAGTTAACATTTTAATTCTTAGTAATCACTGCAACTAACTGTTACTAATCCCAAATATTTGCTAATCAGTTTTCTTCACTTAAAATTGTATGTGTGTGTGAAATGAGGTACAGGCATGGTTTTGGGTCCAATGTCACTGCGTGATACGTTGGGTAAGTTTCTTCTGCTATAAACCACCAAAGCCCTGTAGTAGACAGAAATTGAAAGAAGCCCATTATGTATGTGTGCATGTGTCTTGACATCACATGTTGTAAGCAAGTGTCACTATCTTAGAAACAATATGATTCATTTCCAACCTTCTGTGAAAACATGCCCTGCCAAGGGGAAATCCTACCTCACTTGGAAACAAGTGAGGGTTGGTGACAGGAAGGGCATTTGATCATAGAAAATCTGCCTCAACATATTTTATCTGATCCATGCAAGCATGGAAAAGTGATCATTAGAACAGTGACAATATAGGAAATAGGAAAAGACTTGAATCAATGATCAGAGAAACTAGAAATCCAAAAAGGACTCTTTACAAATTAAAGATAATTGTAGAGAAAATAGCTGCATTCCATAGATGTAATGTTTTAGTAAAAAATCTCCATTTTAGCATATTCAGTAGCTCTGAAAGCAGAGAAATCAAGGAAATTATTGGAGCATATATATAGAGAGAAAGAGCGGATGGAAGGCGGGGACACCACTTGAGAACCAGTGTTGGTTTGTTCACAACCCTGTAGCATAGCAGTTTGACAAAAAGGACTGATAGAATAAATTCCAAACTTTAAAAGAAAAGCACTGAGGTCAATTTGCTCAACTAAACCCTTCAAGGTGCATGCCAGCATGTCCACAGTCCAGTGACTGAAACAAATAAAAGACAAAAGGTAAAGATGAGGTATACAAACTACTTTCTCATGCCAGGTAAATATTTAAAGGTAGAAGTCCACTTTATAGGTTGTCATAGCATGCAGAGGCAGCTATTTAACTTTTTCTACTGATAAAATAATAAACTTTTTAACCTGAAACTAAAAGTAAACACTAAACCTGATACAATTGATATCTTATTTAGCTTGAAAAGGAAAAGAAAGAATTAAATAGAAAATGAGAGGGGAACCAATAGAAGGCTAAAAATAAATATTCCAGAACCTTTGTTACTGACTGTCTACTTATTTAAACAATTCACAGAATATACAGTTGTGATTTTGCAATTAAGGTTGACAAATTGGTTTTACCAGAAGAAAGAATGATATTGGCCATTTTGTTTTTGAGATAACTGAAGTAGCAGAGATATTGGTAACTGTTCTGCAAGTTGGAAAAAAAATAGTTATTCATTCTTACAGAAAAATGAAGGTGCAGATACCTTTTAAATTATTTTTTCAAATTTCTTTTTAATAGATTGATGTTACTTTGTTAATACGAAAAAAGTTTCCTTAGATTTTAATAATTAATTTGTTAACAGTTACTGAATCACCATCATTTTAATGCCTACTTTTCCATGCATGGATCAGAGAGAATTCATTGATGCAAATTTTCCATGGTCAGATACACTGCTTGTTGCCAACCTTCATTTGCATCCAAGCAAGGTAATATTTCCCATGACAGGACATGTTTTCATGGGAGATTAGAAACAAATAACACTGCTTGTATATTGTAAACACTTATTTACAACTATTACATGATGTCAAGACAAAGAGCTACACACACACACATATGACAGAATTATTTCAGTTGCTATCTACCAAATCCACTCACAAGGCCTTGGTTGACTTGGTGCTATAGTAGAAGACACTTGCCCGAGATGCCATGCAGTGGGACTGAACCTGAAATCATGTGGTTGGAAAGTAAATACCTGTGCTTTAGTAATAATAATAAAAAAAATCATATCTTTACCATCACAAAAAATGTTTTGGCTACATTACATCATAGCTTTTCTAGTTGTATTAAACTACTGTTATAAGTGGCATCAATCAGTTTTGTTTATTGTAATGAATAAATCATTTGAGTTTAGCTATGATCAAATATGCAGGTATTAATTCTGTTTTTATTGACATTTTCAAACTTAATTCACTTAGCCAGAGACAGATGGAAATGTGTGAAACCACTTAATGCGTGCCAAGCGTTTTAAAATAAGAAACTCACTTTTGTCTTAACTCTAAGTAAATGTTAACTTTGTGTAAATCTCATATTTGACCACTCATTAAATAATAACAAAGTGATAAATCTTTATAATGACAAAAATATTCCCCTTTTGAAAGTGTTTCTCACTTCAGTCTATTTAAACAGCATATCCTAGTCTCCATTATATGATATTTTTATCACTATTATCACCCTATTTAACATATATCAATCAGTGTAAATTTCTCTGACATACTGTGTATTAATGACTGAATTATTATTCACACTGTATCAAGGGACTACTCAATCTGCCAGTTTCTGATAGTCTTTGCTCACATTGTTCCATCTCTGCCTGCTGCCATCTGAATTTCAATTTAATCTAGCTTCTTCATTTTTAAGGTTTTTCTATTTTAGAAGCCTAAAAACTATACACTTTTTCTCCAGTCATATTGCATGGATTCCATATTATTTATCTTAACACTCAGTGTTATTCTATCTTTACTTCAGTTCTGCTCTGAACCCAATCTTCATCCAACAAGGCAATATAAACAAAATAAAAATAATAAATAAATGAATAAATAAAATAATTAGGAAAATATTTCCTTTTTTTTGTTTTATGTTTATAAATGGTGCTATTGTCATTATTTGATTTGGAGATTTCTGTTAAGATAACACCAATTATCATATTAAGATATCACCAATTTTTCTATACTGCTTCTAATTTAATGAAGCAAGTCATTGGTCTCCATAGCCAAAAAATAGAAAGGAATTAAAATATAAAATTGCTTGAATGTTTAAAGTCATTTCGATTGAAATTATTTAATGAAATTATATATTTCATTTTTCAGTCCTAATTGATAAATCATTTTTATATTCTGCTTAGTGAAGAATATATAAAAAAATCCATATTCTAACCATTTTTTTCCTAAGAGAAAAATGAAAAGATCTGTCTAAATTACTTTTTATGTTTGAATTTGAAGACAACTTGCCTTAACATCCTTCTTTGCAACAATCATGTATTTCTTTATATCATTCGCTTTCTTTTTAATACAGACCATCGCCGAATGTCATTTCCCCATGTCCATCATCCATTGAAATCAATGACCAGTCGCTCATTCAAATCTATGAAAGGGATAAAAAGAAAAGTGAAAAAGAAATTTCAAGGAGCCAGAAGCTTTCCATCCAAAATAGCTGCTCAGTCCCCAGTTATTCCTGAAGTAGATGTTGAAGAATATCAAGAGGTGAATTTTATCTGTATATTTGAATTAATGTTTCTAGAAAATTATAAACTATTATTTATTTATCCTTATTCTAAGAAAAAAAAAGTTTCTTTTTTTTTAAAGTTTAAAGTTTTTAATATCTACTTGCTTCATTTTATTTGCAATATATTCAAGATTCTGTAATGTCTTAGTGAAAATATCTGTATCTTTGGTGTCATACGAATTTAGAAAGTTTGAGTGAACATGAATTTTTTTTTTTTTTTAAATGGTCATGTTTACGGAAGATGTGGGTTCATGTCTTTGTATCCAAAGGAAATTTTAACCCAATATTTGCACGTTATTTATTTATAGCTTTATCTGTTTTAAGTTTCACCATTTCAAAATAGAATTATATCTGTAAGTTTACATATTTGCCTGTCCAAAACATTTTCATAATTTTGTCCTAAACATCCATGCTTGTTTTCAGACTTTTAGCTAAGCCCTTGTTTCACACATTCTGAGTAACATAAAGCTTTCTTTTTGTAAGTCCCAAGTTATTCCACTGGTTGAAAAAAATTGGGAATATATATCATATATGATGCATGGTCACCAGGGAAATATGGCCTGTGTGTCACATGTGATACACAGAACAGGCAAAAGCTTAAGATGGTGTTGATCTACTGAAATTTCACATTGCTTTTCATTTTGGTCAAGATTGTAATTTAAATATGAACACTTTCATACGTACATTCAGATGCAGTTAGCAGAGTGGGGTATTAAAAGGGGTTAAAAGGTTATAGGATAACATCACACATCAATGCTGCTTGATACTACTGATATTAAATAAATTTAATGATATAACTCTTTACTTTTTACTCTTTTACTTGTTTCACTCATTTGACTGTGGCCATGCTGGAGCACTGCCTTTAGTCGAGCAAATTGACCCCAGGTCTTATTCTTTGTAAGCCTAGTACTTATTCTATTGGTCTCTTTTGCCGAATCGCTAAGTTATGGGGACATAAACACACTAGCATCTGTTGTCAAGCGATGTTGTGGGGACAAACACAGACACACAAACATATACACACACACATACATATATACGACGGGCTTCTTTCAGTTTCTGTCTACCAAATCCACTCACAAGGCTTTGGTCGACCCGAGGCTATAGTAGAAGACACTTGCCCAGGGTGCCACACAGTGGGACTGAACCCGGAACCATGTGGTTCGTAAGCAAGCTACTTACCACACAGCCATACCTACGCCTAGCTATTTACTACTTTTAAGCCAACATTTAATGAACTATTTTGAAAAATATCTCTGATTTATACAATCCAGCTTTGTTATAATGTTTAATTGGGATTGTAAATTCATTAATAAATTCTTAATGCATTTATGTATGTAAATATTGATACATGATTCAAATATTTTCTGAACAATTTCTTGGATAACTATAAAATCTCAACTTAATTTAGTTATATATTTATTATCCTGCAAAACTTTTAAGATTGATAATTGTTTTTCATCCTACATATACCCCATTCTCTTATAATTTCTTTTAACCCTTTAACAGTCAAACTATATCAGACCAAAGTATCTTACCTGGTTTATGATAACTAGTGTTAACAGATGGCACTGAAGTACCGCTCTAATTATTTTATCCAAATCTAAACTCTCTTTCTCCAGTTAAATCATTAATTACACCTACCCTACAATGTCATTCTAAAAATAAACAATCACATCATTGAAGTCTTGAAGCAACAAGATAATGCAGGATTAACTTAAAACGATATTAATATATATGTATTATAATTGGGGGAATAACCTGAATGCTAAAGAGTTAAGATGACATAAAAATGGGTCTTCTTATTTTCTTTTGCAGGATATTGACTCAGATGATGCAGATTTTGATATGGCTTCCAACATGTACTCAATTGAAATGCAAGATTCACAGTCTGATATACCTGAATTGGCTGTTGGTTTCTACATTGGTGAGAGTGAGCGTGGCCCAGATGTAGCATCTTTGCAAACTTCATTTGAAGATTCACCTCTTTTGATGAGACACCAACCATCAATCGAGTCATATGCATCTTCCAAGTCTGTAGCTGCACAGAAGTTCCATCGCCAGGCATCTGGCTCTCCTGAACCAACATCGATGTTTGAAATAGATGAGGCACCTCGGCCATCTGAACAAGCAGCACATCCAAGATTATCGCTGGATGAAACAGATACAATGAGAGGCAGTCAACCATCTCTAAAAGTAAACTTTCAATTAGGTTAGTTTTTCAGTTCTATATTTAAGAAATGAGGAATTATGTACATTATTTACATTTGTTGGATATTTGTCCTCATGTTGTATGTTGTATGCCGATATACCCTCCAGCCTTCATCAGGTGTCTTGGGGAAATTTCGAACCTGGGTTCTCATTCCTAAGGTAATTTTCAATGTTATCATTATTATTATTATTCAGGTCATTGCCTGGAATCAAACTCAGAATCTTGGGGTTAGTAGCCCACACTCTTAACCACTATGCCATAATTGTAGGCAATTATGAAGTGAATTTTAGGGCTTATAAATGTAATATTTTCCTATCCTTCCTTAATACCGGTTCCCATATGCTATTCATATCTGCACTCGGTCTGCTTACGAGGTTGTTGTGTCCTAAAATATGTGCTGCTTCTTTTAGTTTTCGTATTTTCCAGTGGTGTTCTCTATTATTTTAACTTCATCCCACGGTGGGGTGGTCTCCATTTTTCCGTACATGATCAGCTATACCCAATTTATCAATATCTCCTTGTATCACAGCTTTGCGATGTTCGTCTACCTTTATTTTGAGGGGGCAGCATGTTTTGCCTTTGTATAACCTACTACAGCTGTGTGGGATGGAGTACACACAGTCTTTGGTCATATTAATAGATTGTTACTTAGCTTGATCATTTCTTCGTAGTGGATATCACGATCGCTACTTACATTCTTTGCTCGATGTATTAGGCACTGAGCAATCCCTCTCTTTACACTGTATGGATGGTGGAATTGAAGTTGAGGTATGCTCCAGTGAAGGTCGGCTTGCGGTATACAGATGTCCTGAATCCATACTTGGTGCATATTATTAATATGTCCAGGAATGCTAGCTGATTGTCTTTTTCCTTTTCCATTGTGAACTGTATCGATGGCTTTATTGAGTTCACATGATCTAACAGCACTTGGACATCTTCCTGGTGGGGCCAGAGTATAAAGGTGTCATCATCATATCGCAGCCTTAGGGTAGGTTTTAGTGTTGTTAATCCTAAAGCCAAATTCTCAAAGTATTCCATGTATATATTGGCTATTATCAGTGATAATGGCGAACCCATAGCTAAACCCTCTTCTTGTCGATATATATCAGTGTCCATACTGAAGTAGGTTGTTTCTACACAGAAGGTCAACATTTCCATCAGGTTTCTTATTGGTATACTAGTGCGTTCTTTTAAATGGGTGTCTGTCACTAGTTTTTCTTGAATCACCAGTTGGGACTTTGGTGAACAGACTTATCTCGTCTAGACTCACCATCTGGTTGGATTCAATGGGGGTATCCTTGATCAATTCTGTGAAGAATTCCACCCACTTCCATTTTTCTTCCACAACTTTTTGTCATATTTGGATTATCCTTATGATTTATTTTTTTATCCGTGACAAAAAAATAAGCCTTGTTCTTTCTTTCTTTTTTTTTTGTTTTTGAGTTTATGTATATACTTTTTATTTATTACTAGAAATAGTATTTAACTATTCCAAAATATTAATCAGTTACCTAATTAAATTTATGTTTGTATCAAAATATAAATTAGGATTAAAGAAATGTAAACTTCAAAGAAGATATTCCCAATTGTGTTCTGTTAACTTTATTTAATTCAATGACTAAGAGACAATATGATTATGGCTCTGTCACATTAATCTTCTGCTGTGAAAAATACAGTAGTTTAAGAATTGTATTGAAGTTTTTGTAATAGTATTTATAAAATGAAAACCAATTACAAAACAGCTTCGTTTTTTCTAATATTTAATGTGATATTTTACTTGCAGTATTTTGTTGTAACTTCTAGATGTGTGATAGTGATCAAGCTCTCTTTTAAGATTGATAAATATTTTATGGAGGCAAGCTGGCAGAATTGTTACCATACAGGACAAAATGCTTATCAGCATTTCTTCCAGCTTTTCACATTCTGAGTTCAAATACTTTGCTTTTTATCCTTTTGAGGGTCAGTATAAGTATCAGTTAAGTACTTGAGTCAATTGATTTCCCTCTCCCTTCAAAATTGTTAGCTTTGTACCAAAATTAGAAAGAAATATATGATCTAAAGTAGGATGTGCACTAATCAAAGTAAGGGTATATATTTCAGGTGAAGAGGAGCCCAGTCAAGAGGATGTATTATGGGTTAAAAGGACAGATGTAGACACTGGAAAGGGAGGGTTAATGAAACAATCTTCATCAGCTGCATCTGCACCAAGGTATACTATTGGCATTTTTTTTAGATGTCTCCATTTATCAAATTGAAATAAACACATTGAATGCAATTTTCTTTTCACAAACTGTTATTAAAATATAAAAATGTTTATGGCATAAGAATTTAGAATCTTTGAGAGACCTGCAATAAACTGTTTTGAAGAATGGAACTCAAAACATGATGTTATAAATAAGTGAATAATAGTTGGGTTTAAAATATCAAAGGTTGCCTTTGACTTTTTTCCATCCCAGAGGATTATTAACCCAATATTTGCATGCTATAATTTACAGCATTATTTAATTTCAGTTCCACTGATGAAAAATATATATTATTCTAAGCAATCATTTCATTTCGTGTGTCAAGCAAAGCTAGTTGTTATTTTAAAATAGTTCTGAAATGTCTTTAAAAACTCGTATCAGAAACTCTCTTCAACTTCCTGGCTTTTGTTTGTCATCTGTAACAATGACACTGAAACATTTGTAATTGTTCTTTGTATAATAGATACACATGATAAAAATCCACGAAACTATAATATCAATAAGCCTAAATAATATAATGAAAGATAGGAATGGTAGAAGTATTTAATTTGTCTTATCAACATAACCTCAGCTTCCCCTGGTCATCTCTGTCTTTAGTCCTAGGGCCGATATCATAACATTTTCCTTGAATAAGACATCAGTCTGTCACAGAGCTATTCATTTATAGCTGAGTGAATTGGAGCAACACAATATAAACTGTTTTGCTCATGAACACAACACATCACCTGGTCCAGGAATCAAAACCACAATCTTACGATCATGAGTCCAACACCCTAACCATTAGATCATGTACCTTCATATAAAAATTTATTTGATATCATCAAATATATTTATTTAATATGTCTTCTTAACTGTAATGTAATTTATTTATTTATTGAAAAATGTAGAGCAACTTAGTTCATTATTTTATTAAAAGTTATTTTAAATTCACTTATATTTTGAGAGCTTCTGTACTGCACTAACTTAAATTGATTGACTTTTATACCAGTAAATGTGTTTGTTTATTATTGAGAGATAGAAAACTTGATTGTAAATACTTCACAGTATAAAGAACCTACATGTTGAAAGTATGCTTCTTTCAATATCAGTATTCTTTATCTATACACAACAGTTTAGTAGAGTAATTTTAATCAACTTTTTAAACTGATATTTATTCATTCAATGGCTTGCATATTCTTAATATGTTCCAACAGATCCAATTGCAAACATACTAATTGCTGTTGCGTTTTGTCACAGAACAGCTCATCCTTTACAACAACTATATGTTCATAACACATTTGATTCACTAGTGCAAGGGATTTTGGGATGCCTGTGTTTCAATTTGTGTTTGATTCTGCTGAAATGTTTTAAGAATAAATATGCAAGTCATTGTTTTGATTCTTACTACTTACCATGCAAATAACAATTTATTTATTAATTATTGTTTTCTAAAAGGCCCTCTGTGGTTGTGGTGATTCTTAGAGTATTATTAATATAATTCTTGTTAAGTTGTGTTTTCTATCTTGCTATTTAGTTTAAAACATCTTAGTTTCAGACACAAAACACCAGAAAAGTCTCCGGCTAGTGATAAAAAAGACAAAAGCAGTGATAAAGAGGGCAAAAGCCACAAGCACAAACATGGTCATCATCATGAACATCATCATGGACATCATCACGGTCACCATCATGGTCACCATCATCGGCATCATGAGCATTTTCGAATGCAAGACTTGTTAATGCGCAGGCAGGCAGGAAGTGAAATTGATTTGGATGAGAAATTGCACAGAGTACCTACAGAGTCTGAGGAAGCATTAACATTACAGAAAGCTGATCTCGATCAGATGGCAAGTAAGTAAGGAATTCTACTGCTTCGGTGTATTCCAAAGCTGGTATCAGGCTCAGATTATGGACAGCCTCACAATGGAAAATAACTACAAATGTAGTTGCAACAATAGTATTATGATCTTATGATAGAATGAATTTGAAACATTGCTCAGTCTTAAAAAGAAAAATGAAAAAACATGGATGTAGAAAGTATATTAACAACCTACTATCTTTATTACTAGAATATAAATTTTCATTTATTGAATTTACATTACAAAGAAACAAATGCTAAAGTTTTCATAAATGCCATAATAAAGATGCAAAGATAAAATGATTTATTCATGACTTTTATTGAAATTTTAGCTCCAACAGAATTAAATCATTAATTTAAATTCACTTTTTATGGCCAATTATCACTCTCCTTTCCCACCTCTGTAACTTTTAAAAGTTTCCACTATTGCTGCTAACATTTATTTCCATGCAACCTATCCAATACAATATATTAGATAGCACAATGCAGAGGGAACTGGTGAGTTTTGGCAAGCTAACACCTAGACATGGGGAGGGCACCTGGCTGATGATATTGCATATAACTGTGATAAAAGAAACATCAGTATTTTGCCAAATGCCAAAAAATAATCTTTATATTTCTTAATGTGATTATTCCAAAAGTATGAAAGTTTTCATTTTATTCTATATAAAACCATATATAAAGTTTGCAATTATATACATACACACATATATATATATATATATATATATATATATATGTATATAATTGCATATATGTATATATTTCCAAAAATGAGTTTAAAGCAGGGTTGTGGAGTTGGAGTCAGAAACAATTAAGGGGTAGCTGGAGTCAGAGTCGGTAAAACTATGCCAACTCCAACTCACAATATCTTTATTCTTTAATATAAACCAGTTATAACATATAGGCCTACTCAAAGTACAAGTGTATGCATATGCTTTATGAGATATGTAGATGACAATCACTTAATTGCATAAACAGGAGTCAGAGGTGCCAATAATAGAGGAGTGGGAGTCAGTGTCAAATTTTTTGTTTCGACTCCACAGTCCTGGTTTAAAAGGATATATAATCCTGGCAGTTACTACCGTGTTTCCTCTTAAATCAGTTTCAGATGCCAGCTAACCACAATGGTCCTTTAATGATGCTCAAGTTAACATTAAGTTGCTAGACTCTGGTAACTATTCTCACTTGGTAAATCTGAGTGTCCTATTTGGGACTACATAGTTTCCATAGAATAAGTAATACTATTAATAATGATAAGGAGAATGGAGATTTTCCACATCTATAATTTTATTAAACAATTATTTACAGCATTCTTTTCTGGACCTATGCGTGTTTCAGCTGCATTAGCTGCACACTGTTAGGTATGCATCCTGGTGTCATTGTCGCTACAGTTTTATCAGGGTCCTTATTTACTGCTGTTTCAAAGTTTAATAAATTTATAGATGTGGAAAATCTCTGATCTCCTTACTATTATTATTAATACTATATATATATAGAGAGAGAGAGAGAGGGAGAGAATTTTTGATGGTGCAACCTGCAAATACCATAGGATCAAAATTATTGATCTTTAAATTATGAGGTATAGATGTAAGGAAGTGAAGAAATACCTACTTAAAGCACCCTGTCTGTTTCCATTGAGTAAATTCAATCCTTGGGTTAGTGACACAAAAACTTGGTCTCGGTTGGAGAGAAAATTTCATCAGATGCTAACTCTTAAAGTCCTGTAGTGCTTTCTTTATATACATCTCAGCTTTTACAAAGTAGAGATTCTGATGAAATGCAGTTAGTTCTATATAAAAATTTCATGAATCTGGATAAAACTTGCCAATATGATATAATGGTCATTGGTGTACATTGTGAATGTGGTGTTTGCTTGTTGGTTTTGACTTTTACCTGTTGTCATGTCACTTTCACCTGCCAGGGTAGGTTGCATACAAGTTGATTACACATATATGATTTCACATATATTAAGAAGATATCAGTTTGTAGACATCAATTTCCTAGTACAGAGCTAAATCTGTGCTCCAGTTATTATCTGAAACTAACTAGCTGCACAACTCCCATTAGTAAAACAATTTCAAGGTATGCTTTCATCTCCTCCATTCAGTGGGTTTTGTAAGACCCAACAAATGAATGTTATTTACTCTTATTACAACAATTATACTCTTCTCATAAACCCACCAATATGCAGAGTCACTATATTCAAAATATATCAGCTAATTATTACTTTTTTTTAAATTCCTTATCATTCACTAATGAAAGCATCAATACTATATTAATTGTATTATAACTCCAGTCTTGCTCAAAATTGATAAATTTTAGTGTTACTTAGATAACTAGTGTTAATAGCTGACACTGAAATACCACTCTAATTATTTCATCCAAATCCAAATTCTCTTTATCTAATTAAATCATTAGTAACTGTATATTGATAAATAAATCATTAACAAATATCACTGAATATTAACCTTTTGAGATATTAACTGCCATTACACTCAAAAATTAAAGGAAGGAAAATCCAGAGAAAATCGCTCAATAAAATGCAAAATACACATGGTTCTTTCTAAAATAAAGCTAAAATTTGTTTCTGGCATAGATGAGTGATTAATTCCAGTTTCCAATCCTAAACAAAAACACTATGTGAATTGTGGTTTCATACAGTTTAGGATTTGTTGAGAGCTACAGATATCTGCAATATAAGATGTTAAGGGTTAAATATGATTACAATGAAGTTAAAATGCCAATACAAAAATACTCTCTATACAATGATGGTAATGATTTACTAATATTTTTTATATATGCATGTATGCACAAAAGCTTTGTGTGTGAGAACATATGTTTTTCTAAATCCTATTTTAATTAAATTATTTAAACAGGCCATCGATGGGGTGATGTGAGAGGCATCAGGAGACACAAAATTGCTAAACATAGTGCAATTGCATCTGTTGTACATCTCAGCAAGACAGAAAAGCTAAAGAAGAAAATTTTAAAGCCTAAGAAAAAGTTTGACCATAGTCCACATGAGGTGAGATACATACATTATATGTCAGATGCAAAATTATCTTCTATTATGCATTATCTTGGCTAGACACTTTTTAAAGACATACATAAATATTTCTCTGTGTTTATTAAACTGAAAGTATTATTACAAGTTCACAAGTTTACCATATTTGCCAAGTAAATAAACCATAAATCTGAAGGCAACTTTCTAAGAAGAAATTCAAAGACACTGTTTATCTCATAGTGTGTTATTCTATAATTTAAAATGATATGATCTTATTAATACATATTTATGGGTGAAGATCAAAGATACCATTAAAAAATATCATTATTTCAGTAATATTTAGGTTAATATTTATTTTTCAATCGATATCTATGTAACACACAATGACTGCTGTTGAAGGTTGAATAAATAATAAGTCACATGATGATTATTTGTTTAATAAAATGGAAACCAAATAAATGAATAAAAAGGGTTTTAGTTGTGGTTACATCAATTTAATTAGAATTCCAAATGAAAGAAAAATTCACAATCTGTGAGCTTACAGTTTCAAAGAAGTTTGGTTTAGAATTTTCAAAACATATACACACTAATTTTCATGCACCTATAAATGAAACTGAAGAAGACATGAGGTCTTAACATTAGTTAAAAACATGGAATCAAGTGTTGTGTACTCTTTCTTTTTTCTAAGATAGTTGGGAATGTTTTACATTTTAGCATTCAAACATAATTTTTATTTATTTACATTGTTTTCAATTAACTGTGCATTATTATCTTGTAGCTTTGGGATTTTGAAGATGTTTATTCTTTAGAATGATGTTGTATGATAGATGTGAGCTGGCTTAAACATAAACCAGGTAAAATATTTGGGCCAAATATGGCTGGTTTAAATACTGAAGGGTTAAGGTATATCTGGCTACTACTTCTAGCTGATCTTGTAACTACAAAGAGCAGAGTCCAGTAAGTGTTTTGGTGGCACCAAATTGCAAGTGCAAAGATCGTGTAAGGATATTTGGTGCTGAGTAGAGATGCATTTCATCATCATCATTTAACATCTGTTGTCCATGCTGGCATGGGTTTGACAGTTTGACTGGGCTGGCATGATGGAAGGCTGCACCAGGCTCCAGTGTGATTTGGCATGGTTTTCTACAGCTGGATGCCCTTCCTAACACCAACTACTCTGATAGTGTGTAATGGGTGCTTTTATGTGCCACCGGCACAGGTGCCATTTGCATGACACTGGTATCTGCCACAACTGCAATTTTCCTTGGCTTGATAGGTCTTCTTCTCAAGCACAACATAATGCCAAAGGTCTTGGTCGTTGCCTCCATGAGGCCCAACATCCAAAAGGAACTTGGCCACCTTTATTGTTTAGATCTTAAGTCTCAAGCTCATTTCTGTTTCTTCGTGTAGATTTTTAAAAGACTTAGTGGGGTTTTACCAAATTTGAATGCAGGGTATGGGAGTTCCCCACTTCTGGTTTAGAGACTCCTTCATTGACTCATCTAAAATTTTATTATTGGGTGTTGTGACTATGTTATGTTTCTCTAGTATTGAATGGTTGGGTGATTCTTATGGAAGGAACCTGTAGGAGGGGAAGACAAAAGAAGTAGTGAAAGCTTATCTCGGGAGGCTAAACTTTATGTAGAATTGCCAGAAGTGGCAATACACTGTACAGGAGAAGAAGTGTGCAATCTATTTGTATATGGAAAAATGAACATAGAATAATTATGATAGTTGATAGTGGGTGGGACAAATTTGTCTGATAACCTGTGATCTAGCCAACTGTAATTTTAGTTGAGAAAATTTGATCACTACTTAGCTGGTATAGTCATATAGATAAAAGGTTTGTTGTATAACTACATGAGTTCAGTTTCAGGCCATGGTGTGGTATCATGGACAAGTTTTCTACTATAGTGTCAAATTGACTGTAACATTCTTACTGAAATTTGGTCAATAGAAACTGAGAAAACCCATTGAAGGAACTGTTATGCTTTTGGATGAAAGATTTAATCCATCACCTTGTTTAAAACCAACAGACCACCTGTTCTTGGTTGATTTTAGTTGGATTCATTTTGTTGTAAGAGTATGTGAGCCAGGCCACCAGTCTGAGAGTAACGCCCTCTCTTTCCCCAATCACAAGTTCCTGAAAATGGTCTTAGACTCTGCCCATCTTCATCTCACTAAGCTGCCAAAACAAAATAAAACAGTAACTCGTTTCAACTGGCAAAGAATTTCTGGCTCCTTCAGATCTTAATCCATTACTGACATTATCATGGTGCTTGTTATTGTTGTAAAAATTAGTTGAGGGATGAGGTTGTTGTCTTCTTTTTGTGAGATTTGTTTCTTTTTTTTTTTCTCACTTTTTGTAAATTTTCTATTTATTTGCAGCTCTTTGTAGAGCTTGATGAACTACATGTTGGAGACCAAAATGATTGGGACTGGGAATGGAGAGAAAAGGCTCGTTGGATCAAATTTGAAGAAGATGTTGAAGAAGGAGCAGAGAGATGGGGCAAACCTCATGTAGCTTCATTGTCATTTCATAGCTTAATAGAACTGAGAAAAGGGCTCGAACAAGGTGAGTGTATTCTTCACACCATAAAATATATTCACTGTCTCAGCTATTTTTATTATGCTTTTTCTCAGATTTTATTGTTTACTCAATATTTTCGTCTAAGTGCAGTACTACTCATTCAGGTGGTGTAAATGTTACCATTTAAACCCCTGCACTTCACATTGTTACCCTACTACAGTCCCTTATCACCTATTTCTCATCCCTGATCCACTCCTGTTTCCTTCACTTCCCTTCCTCCAAACTAATGATCACTTCATCCAACTCAATCCCCATAACTTATCATTTCATACTCTTTTTACACTCTAGTGTACTTACCTACCCATTAACTCTCTCTCTGTCTGTCTCTCTCTCCCTCTCCCTCTCTCTCTCTCTCTCTCTCTCTCTCTCATATATATTCACCTTATACCTTGAGGGTATGCTCTCATCATCATTCTCCTTTTTCAGCTGGGGAAACCATGTATTCACTTCTTCTGCAAGATACCTTTTCTTGTCATTCTATCATACTTTCACCCTCTTCAGTACTGTACTCCACTCATGTGAGGGGTCTTGCAAGTATTTGGTGACTTGCTAGTGCTGGTGCCACAATAAAGTACCCACTACAATCTGTAAAGTGGTTGGTGTTAAGAGGGTCACCCAGTCATACAAACGATGCCAAAACATACATTAAAGTTCAGTGCATCCCTCTGACTTGTTGTTCTCATCAAACTGTCAAACTCTTGCCAGCATGGAAAAATGAACATTAAGTAATAATAATCATGATGATAGTGATGTTGATTATTTTAATTATTCATTATCATCATCGTCATCCTTCCATGCTGGCATGGACAGGAGCTGACCAGGCAGGAACCTGCACCATACTCCTGTGTCTGTTTTGGCATTTTTTTTATGGTTGGATGCCCTTCCTAACACCAACCACCCCACAGAGTAGGCTAAGTGCTTTTTATGTGGCACCAGCACAGGTGAGGTAATTTTAGCATGGTTTTTACACAGGGATGCCCTTCCAAATGCCAAACACTTTACAATGTAGACTGGTTGCTTTTTATTACTATTATTACTAAGGTGGTGAGCTGGCAGAATTGTTAGCATTCTGAATGAAATGCTTAGCAGTATTTCACCCGTCGCTACATTCTGAGTTCAAATTCCGCCGTGGTCAACTTTACCTTTCATCCTTTCAGGGTTGATAAATTAAGTACCAGTTGAGTACTAGAATCAATGTAATCAACTATCTTCCTTCCCCAAATTTCAGGCCTTGTGCCTATGATAGAAAGGATTATTATTATTATTATTATTATTATTATTATTATTATATGATGAAAACTCACAGCTTATTTTGCTGGGTATGGTGGAAAGTGTCAGCTGTCCACAGCCAGCAGACTAAGGTGACACTTGTTTACTGGTCATGCTTCAAGAACCCTGCGAAGAATTCTTGCAGTTCCAAGAAATGCTGATTTTTGTAAGTGTTCTTACCGTCACACTTGTATCAATCTTTTTGAGCCATGTTGGTAGTTGAGCGCTGATACTTCCAAGTGCACCAATTACTATTGGTATCACATCTACTCTCCTCATTGACCACAACCTTCGAATTTCCCACTTCAAATTGTCATAGTCATTTATTTTTTCTTCTTCTTTCTCTTTGATCCTCTTGTCACCGAGACACGCTATGTCAATTATCATGCATGTTCTTTTTTTCATTATTATTATTATTGCTGGAAATCTTTTCCAATTCCAATTTTATATTTTGTTGAATAAGAAAATTTTGAAAACAGAAAGTTTCTTATTTCTTTATTGCCCACAAGGAGCTAAACATAGAGGGGACAAACAAGGACAGATAAAGGAATTAAGTTGATTACATCGACCCCAGTGCATAACTGGTACTTAATTTATCGACCCCCAAAAGGATAAAAGGCAAAGTCGACCTCAGCGGAATTTGAACTCAGAACGAATTTGAATTTTAATCCCAATAAATTGAAAATAAAAACATTTTTGTTATTCAATGGGAGCTTCTATAAGTTTCATATTTGACATTTTATATTCATATGAAAACCTATTCACATTGTGGTCAAAAATTGTTTTGTAATTTGATAATCAACAATTATTTGTTTGTTGATTTTTTCGTTGTTTTGTTTAACTTCTCATTCTTATCTAATAGTCTCTTTATGTTATATATTTTATTTTTACACATTATAAAAAAACTCAACACACCTTTGACTTTTGGCTACAAGAATATAAACTTTATCACCTCTTCTACTTTTCCATTGCCTTTATTTCTTTTGGTTATCACATGGGTATACACATCTGGTGTAAAATAGTATTATCCAAACAAATATTTGGATGTGGTTATCTAAAATAACCTATCGCAAAATTATTATGTTCACACAGATTGCACTCCATACTACTCAAATCTAGGTTCAATATTAAACCAACACATGTTGCGCTAACACAGTAACCAATATGGTGAACCAACACTGTCAACTGCCCCCCGACAGTTCACACAATTCTTTATTTATTGAAATCCGTTGTTCCACTTTCAGTCAAGTGGGAGTGTACAGGATTCTCCCGTAACACTTTTTATATATATCAGGCCACAATTTTGAAAATTGCAAAACAAGTCCCAGTCAAACTGGACACATAAACAAATGTCAATACAAAGATATGCAGGGACAAACACAAGCGTGTGTATATCTACAGTATGTTTGTGTTTATTATATCATAAAATCAAAAACTGACAATCACTCATGTTTCACCCTTGGTTTATCATGAAACTCATGTACACCATCACTTTTTGATTTAATATATAATATACATTATATAACAAAAATATATATTATAGGCACAGGCATGGTTGTGTGCTAAGAAGCTTGCTTCCAACCACATGGTTCCGGGTTCAGTCCCACAGTGTGGCACCTTGGGAAAGTGCCTTCTACTGGAGCCTCAGGCTGCCCAAAGCCTTGTGAGTGGGTTTGGTAGACGGAAACTGAAAGAAGCCCGTCGTGTATATATACATATATATTGTGTGTGTTTGTGTTGTCCCCCACCATCGCTTGATAACCGATGTTGATGTGTTTACATCCCCGTAACTTAGCAGTTCGGCAAAAGAGACCGATAGAATAAGTGCTAGAGTTACAAAGAATAAGTCCTGGTGTTGATTTCTTTGACAAAAGGCAGTGCTCCAGCATGGCTGCAGTCAAATGACTGAAACAAATAAAAGAATATATAAAACACAAACTAGAACTCAACAAATTCATCAATTAACACTTTTGTCATCATATTTCTGTTGAAATACACACTCATTATTTCAATTAATTTAAAAAGTAATGAATAATGTATTAAAATAATTTGTCATTATCAATCTGATTTTTAGAACATAAATTAACATGAAATGTTAATGGGGAATTTGAATTTATATCTCTTTAAAACTGGAAGTTGATACCATAGAACCAAGAGCAGTGTTGAGTGATTTAATATCAAAAATGTTAATCTCTCTAAATATGAGACCTTGCGGCAAAGCTGGAAATAATCATTTATGTATAAATATATACTTCCTGATTATACACTGCAAGATTTATCAACTAAATAATATATTAACCATGTTTAATCATTAGCATTTTGGGGGCAATTAACATGCAATATGCAAAATTAATTGTTGACAAGTTAATTATTAGAGAAAAGACGTGCTCTTCTCCCCTGTAAATAGAACAATGTTAATCAGAAATATGGTATTAAAAATGTTAATTGATCAATTGATTTTATTGGATCCCAATTTTTGTTTTATATTTTATTATATGATAGATGAAAGTCAAAATCAATCCCCAACTTGATTATTCAACATGCTGCACTTTTAAAGTTTTCTCTAACACCTTCCACTTTGGTGTGAAGAGATACCTTGCTTCAGTTTACAGTAGACTGGTTGATGTGCAAATTTTAGATTCATCATTTTTTAAACAGATATAGACATAGTCGTGTGGTTAAGTTCACTTTGCAATCACAAGGTTCCAGGTTCTGTCTCACTGTGTGATATCTTGTGCAAGTGTCTTCTGCTATAACTCCTACTCAATCAATACCTTGTGAGTGAATTTGGTAGAGGGAAACTATGTAGAAGCCTGTCGTAAATGTATGTGTGTATTTGTATGTTTGTGTATATAGGTTGATATTTCATTTGTCAGTGTGTGAGCAAAGTGGTGCTGATGTTGACATTCCTTGTTGACATTATGCCCAGTAGCTCTGCACTTTGAAAGACATGGAATATGAAAATCCTTTGTTTTGAAAAAAATTGTGAGTTAGCAACCAGAATAGCATCTAGCCATAAAATCCTGAGATTTAAATAATTCTCCATCTAACCCATACTAGCATGGAAAAAAATTATTACTAATTGCTTATTTAACTTTTGTACATTTTATTTCATGAATGTGCATTTGTTTTTGGCAACTTAATATAATTTGAAGCAGTGACTTTACTATCACAAAATCAAATTTATATTGATGTATTGAAGTTTTCTAGTAAAGGTGGAATTTTCTCATAAAATTTCATAACTTGTCATATTTATTAAATATTGAGTAATTTTCCAAATCAATAGTCTGGCAATTTAAGTTTATTGCTTATAATTTGTTGTGTTACTGATATGGAAAGGCCATAGGTATACTCTTTTACTTGTTTCAGTCATTTGACTGTGGCCATGCTGGAGCACCGCCTTTAGTCGAGCAAATCGACCCCAGGATTTATTCTTTGTAAGCCTAGTACTTATTCTATCGTTCTCTTTTGCTGAACCGCTAAATTACGGGTACGTAAACACACCAGCATCGGTTGTCAAGCGATGTTGGGGGGACAAACACAGACACACAAACACACACATATATATATATACATATACATATATACGACAGTTTTCTTTTAGTTTCCGTCTACCAAATTCACTCACAAGGCTTTGGTCGGCCCAAGGCTATAGTAGAAGACACTTGCCCAAAGTGCCACGCAGTGGGACTGAACTCGGAACCATGTGGTTGGTAAGCAAGCTACCTACCACGCAGCCACTCCTGCGCCTATATTAACATTGCATTTTTTTTTTCTCACGAGAGACCTTTTTTCTTCCAGGTGTATTTTTACTGGATTTGGAAAGCACAGATTTAAAGTCAATAGCTCACAACATTGTTGAACAGATGGATATTTATGACCTTATTCAGCCAGAAGATAAGGGCAATGTTCTAAGAACTTTATTGCTGAAACACAAGTGAGCATTTTATTCTTTTGCACTTAAACAGTTATGAAATCTTCATTTAACATAAATATCTTCCTCCCTTTATTTAATGGTTAATTATTATCAAAGAAGTAATAAGTAAAAGAAAAAAAATTCAATTTAACTCTCTTCATTCTTGTGCAATCTTAAGAAATTCCATGTGTTGTTTTTCACTCCATTCTTTGAAATTTCCATTCAAAGTATTTTCATTTGCCGCTGTAATTTTTCTGTTATTCTCCTCCCATATGCAAATTACTTTGACCTGTTAGCACAACTAATTTACTTCAATTTTTTTTTTTTTTTTGCTTTGTTTTTTTTTTACCTATTTTATTATTTACAAAAACACTATTTTGTTTCCCTTTAACTTTTGTATTATCTTATATTGTTCTTCTCAAACATGATGATTATTTCTGCTTTAAATATTTATTTATTTGTTTTATTTCAGTTTATTATATCAAGCCAATTACAGAGTAGATTAGCTTTTCTATGAAATTATATTAATATCATAAATGTTTCCACTAATAATATTTTTGAACAACACTCTGTATCTTAATTAGTTCTATTAATGATTACATTTTGCTGTTGTATTTTTTCACAAACAGAAATCATCAATTTAAGCTTTTGTTTAGTATTGACCAATAAAGTAAGTTGCGTGTCATTTTTAAGTTCAGTTCCTTTACTGTTTATTGAATGTAATTGGTTCCAGGAACAATGAGAAGAATTCCTCTCCATTTAAGCAATTTGGTCAAAATAATTCAGTGTTTATGTGACATTTGTCCTAATTTAATTCAATATTCATTAATTTAGAGAAGAAATAACAGTGGAAATGGAGAACACTTTTCTCATATAAAAATCTTTGCATGAAAAACAAAAACAAATTGTAAATAATTGATTGACAGCTTGTGATTCAATTTTGTTTGCTGTTGCCTTAGTTTGCTGGTTGTTTAGACATTGGTGAATTAATGGGTGTTGCTCTCACACAAATACAGCTGAGTGCTTCGAAATAAACTCATCAGCTAACAATTTTATAATTTACATTCTTATTTATTTCTAGATTCTTTCACAGTCATTTAATTTATATTGATTGGCTGCTGAGAACTTGACAAATACAACATCCATTTAGAAAAATATCCTATATTAATCTAGCAAACACCCATAACTTGCCAATGTGCTATAAGCAAACATTGTTCCTCATGTGAAGATTACTGTTCCTCTGTTGAGTATATTTTATATGAGTTCTTTAAGTTTGTTCATTCATATAATTTTGTTTATTTTTATGAACTTTAATAACCTGCTCTTCCAGTTCTACAGAAAACATATCAAGGGTAGATATTATTTTTCCATTATTTATACATCCAAATTAGAAATGTTTAATTACATTTACAAACAAGTTTAATTCTCCTTAATCTAACAAATAACAGTAATTTATTACATAGTAAAACAATATTTTCTTGAAATTCCTAACATGGAATTTTAAACTGAGAATTGTGGAAATAGTCATATTTTTGTCCAAAGGCAACAAAATAAACAACTATAAAACTATTTGTTATTCATTTTCATTTTATTTTATTTTATTTTTAGTTTCATAAAGCAATATGAAAAATATTTTGTTTACTCATTTATTCTTAGTCATCTAATCAATTACTATTTATTTTCAGATAAATATTTTGAAATACTTTATTTATATATATATATATATATATATATATATATAT
>NC_068981.1:134727610-134735110 GCF_001194135.2 Octopus bimaculoides
TATATATATATATATATATATATATATATATATATTCTGTTTGTGGCACAGGAATCATAAAATTGCTCAGTACATACTTGTGTTAGGAGTGTCACCTATGTTTGTTTAACCAAGATTCTATTTAATCATCTATTGTCAACTGTAGGTATCTCCCGATAGGTTCAGTCAAGTAAAAGGCCAGTTGAAGTGAACCCTGATTCAGGTTTACATCACAAATGATAAATATATTACATATGTAAAGTGGTTGACAAACAAACTGAAGCAATGTAGGGTAGAGTGAACATGACAACCTCTCCAGTGCTGGTGCCATAATAAAATGCACCCAGTACACTCAGTAACTACATCCAGTTATCTAGAAAGTTTGTGTAAGTTGTAATAATGAAGTCAAACCAAATAGTTATATTTCGAAATCATTTAATATGTCGGTCTTTCACAATGGATGCATGCATTTCCTATTATTTATATTACACAGACCTGAAACATTCATATTGAATGATTTCAAAATATCACTATTTAGTTTGACTTCTTTATTACAACTTATATGACTTGATGCCAGTACAAATTAGCTGGTCCAGTCTCTACTTATGTAGATACTCTAACTAGTTATTGGAACAGTTTATTACATTTGACTCAAGTAAAAAATCCTGGTTGTGTACACTGTTTCTTAGTGTAACATGAAATATATATGATTTTGATAAATAGTTTACATGAAACTCTAGATCTTTGAGCCACATATGTAACTTTACAGCTAACTAAATATGCATATCACTGTATCAACCAGACTTTTGAACCTTGTTATACACTGCTGGTCACAATATGCTTCCAATTCTTTCATGATTGTGACCTTCTTTCCCATCATCATGGAGGCTTTCTGAGTGGCTTTTTCAGATCTCTTGGAAATCACTTGTGAACCTTGCAACATATTCATCTGAGTAGAACTTGTGCTTTCTAAATATGCATATATATATATATGTGTGTGTGTGTGTGTGTGTGTGTATGTATGTATGTATATACATGTGTGTGTTTAGGTAAGCGCTTTAAATGAAACGCTAAAATTTTGAGTAACATGTGTAACTCTACTGTTATTAAAGAAATATATATTCCTTTGTCCATGCATTCAACAAGTAGCTGCAACGTCTTTTTTCCCTCCACTTTGAAGAGAGGTTATAGGCCACTAACCATTAGGGTCTGAAGCAACGCTGTAAAGCTAAGTGCTTTATGGATGTGAAACCCTGGGTAACCCCACAGACCTGCCATAATTATCTTTATCTAATTACTCTGCTGCTCTATAACTTAGAGTGTGCTTCTCTTTCGGATTTGGCACGGAAAAAGCACCATTTGAGCATGGTCATTGCCAGTGCCTCCTGACTGGCTCCTGTGCCGGTGACATGTAAAAATACCATTGAAGTGTGGTTGATGCCAGTACTGCCTGACTGGACCTCATGCTGGTGGCACATAAAAAGCACCCAGTACACTCTCAGAGTGGTTGGTATTAGGAAGGGCATCCAGCTGTAGAAACTTTGCCAGATCAGATTGGAGCCTGGTGCAGCCTTGAGGCTTGCCAGCCCTCAGTCAAACACCGTTCAAGCCATGCCAGCATGGAAAGATGTTAAACAATGATGATGATGATGATGATGATTATATATATATATATACACACACATGTACATCATTTTTCCATCTGTTCCTTGCTAACATAAGTTGAATGAGCCAGGTTGCCATGGACCAAGTCAGTTGTTATTTGGAGTTACTCTCATTCCTAGGCAGATCAGGGACCATGTCACATACATTCCAATTTGCCATATTTTCTACAATTCGATAGCCTTCTTACCATTAGTCTTTTCACAGAGTGTACTAGATGATGCATTTTATGGTAGCAACAACATGAGAGAGGTCGTCCTGTCTTCAGTAGAACTGGAGTTCTCTTTCTCTATATTGTCTCTGGTTGTTGGCCAACCATTTTACAGGATATGTTTGATGCATTTTAATGATGGTGAAGCACAAGCATTATATGCATGGATACATTCACTCATCCCTAAGTCTGCCTCAGTTGCTACTCAGTGTTTCTTGCTCCCAGTGTTCAGGTGAAAACGTTTGTATATTTATATATATACACACATAGATCTGGGACATATATATACATGGGTTTTGGCATGGCTGCTTTGGTGCTGCCTATCTGGCATCACTGATTCAATGTTAACTTACTTGACATGAGACATTTTTGTTTCTCTCTCTCTCTCTCTCTCTCTCTCTCTCTCTCTCTCTCTCTCTCTCTCTCTCTCTCTCTCTCTCTCTGCATGTGTGTGAACATCTAGTTGTGTTTTTATGTATGTGCAGTCTCTCTGTCTGTCACTCTCTCTCTCTTTTTGTGTCTGTGTGTCCCTTTCTTTCCAGCACCAAAAAATACTGTGGCCATAACAGGTTGGATGTCCATTCAGCTGTGCCAGATCATCAGCCCCCAAGCAACTGCACCTGATCATCTCGCTCCATACATATATACACACACACACACACACACACACATATAAGCATTAAAATGTCAGCTAGCTCTTATATTTTCTCAACATTTCCATTTAAAAATCAGTGTAATAATCTGGATATAACTTGAATTATATAACTGTGGTTTCAAGAAGATACATAAAAACAACTTAACACCTTACTAGTCAGTAATCCATTATCTGTGGTAACTTCCTGTGTTTCAAATGATAAATCTGAGATTTGTGTAAAACGCATGCAGTCAGTATACCAATTATTCTCTGGTGAGTAACAAATTAAAAAGATACAAAAGGTGACATTAGAACACAAACTCATGCACCACACACATGCACCACACACATGCACACACACACACACACACGCACACACACATGCATATATACACATATAATTATATAGGCACACCAACAAAAGCAACATCTCTACCCACTTTTTCAAGCTGTAATACTAAGTTTTGGTTATGGTGCTAAAGATTTCAAAATACAACACTGTTTGTACTGGTAAGTTCAAACCTTAAGAAAAGTAAACTAATAATAGTAATAATGATGATGATGATGATGATATCGGTTTCAAATTTTGGCACAAAGCCAGCAGTTTTTGAAGAGAGTGGGAAGTTGATTACATCAACCCCCAGTACTTAACTGGTACTTTTTTTTTTTACCCCCAAAGAATGAACAGCAAAGTTGTCCTCAGTAGAATTTGTACTCAGGACGTAAAGATGGACAAAGTGTCATAAGCATGTTGTCTGGTGTGCTAATGGTTCTGCCAGCTCACTGCATTAATGATAATAATAATAATAATAATTGTTTTGTCCTGGTATAAAAGACAAGCTACAGCAAATATTCTGCTCAATACCATAGATTTGCTTGTCAGTTGTTTGACCTTAACCTGTTGAGCATGTTCCTTGGTGGCTGACAATATGTGCATCCCTGATCATGAGCAGTAGTGGGGGAGCATCATAGCCATGTGTTAAGAGGAATTCTTTGGGGTTTGGATAATTCATCTTTGGAAACGGGTGTTTCATTCAGCATCCTTAAACAACCCTTATTCAGGGACCTTTTGAACAGGAAGGTCTACTCAATCTGAAGAAAATTTTTGGGCCCCACCTGCAAGGTCATGTGCTGTTTATGTTGATATGAGGTCACCATGTCGTGCACATATGGTTGTGATACATGTACCTGGTGTGTACCCTTATCAGGCAGGTAATCTTGATGGGTATACTGGACTTCATATATTTTTCTCCAGTGTCACTTTGATGGCATGCACTGCTCTCTCACTCAATAATAATACTAATAATAATAAAATATATATACGTACATATGTATAAACATAAACAAATGTGCATACACACTTACACATATTGAAGAAATAGAGTTATCTTCCTAACTCTATTTTCATGACTGATTAATACACCCATAAAAATACATTACACTAATAATCATTTTAATATCACTCTACAGCCCCATAACCTAGCAGTTCTGCAAAAGATATCTATAAAATAAGTACTAAACTTTAGAAAAATAAGTACTGGGGTTGATTTGCTCAACTAAACTCTACTAGGCAATACCCCAGTGTAGCCACAGTCCAATAACTGAAGCAAATAAAAGATAAAAGATAAGATATATAATACATTAAAAGTCAGTTTCAATCTTGCTTGCCTGCTTGTAATGTTAATCAGCAAAACTGGTGCATAATGGGAAAATACCATGAATTAAGTTTACCCTGAAATGTTAATATGAATTGAATGAAACAAGTTTTGCATAAATCGGTAAAGTAGTTTTCAAGATATTAGGGATTTTCAGGCTATAAATACTCAAAATGGTGCGTAACAGAAAAATGTTCCGAAAATAAGCTTCATCCTGAAAGGGAAGAAACTCTTATGTGAGTTGACAATGGGAAAAAAAGAGCAATCTTTTTTTTTTTCAATTTCTATTTTTGCATTTGTTAAACACAATATTCTAATCATTTAGAAATATTTTTAAATGAATGTGATTTCACAAATGTAAGCTGTTTGTACAGTAAGTATGTATATTTTAACTTTCTTTAAACAGACAATATTTCAATATTTTTAAAAATTATTTTCAAGTGAATACCATTACAAAAATTGTTTTTGGCATATTTAAAACATATTCTAAAGTGAAAATGACTTAAAAAATATGGTAGACATTTCGTAAAAGACCTGTTCGTAACCTCAGTGGGAAATAGTTTTTTCCGAGTGCATTTAACTTATCTCCCCTCCAATATTTGACTGCTATTTCTAGCACGCCTTACTACCACGTAACAGCTATTTGCGATAAAGGACCCAAAATACCTGTTACATGGTAGCTGGGCGTGCAAGAAATAGCAGCCAAATCTTTCCAACCCACGAAACAAAACTGTGTTACTGGGAAACTCAGAGTTTCCCAGTGACACAATGGATCACGGGTAGTCTAGTATATATATATATATATATATATAGAGAGAGAGAGAGAGAGAGATAGATAGATAGATATACATGTAAGCGTGAGTGAGCAGGAGTTTTACCTTTTTTACTTTAGTTAGGACTTTTTGTGTGTTTTCTTATCAGTTCTTTGCATTCAAAGCATTCAAATTCTCCGCGTCAAGCGAACTACAATGCTCTTAATAAAATTCCTAGTTTCTATAACTGAGCAAACTAATTTTGAGGATAAATTGGTTATTGTTGGTATGTTACTGCCATTATATAATAAACAGGAATCATATGATTGATATAATATTGTGTCACCATTGCTGGATTTCAAATTTTGACTATCAACGATTCCAGGTCTCTTTCAGGAATCAGGAAGTGGCTATTGTTTATTACTAGCACACTCTATCAGTCTGTTAATATTTGCCTTGCATTTTCCTATTAATATAGCTTACATGATTAATCTTTACCTCATGAGGGATTCTAAATAGGATGGTTGCACTATCAACTGATGTTTTCCTATCTAGTTTTATTTTGTGTTGCATGATGAATGTGTTCTAACGGCTCCTTGCTATAAATTGTATTTCAGTGAGCTGATGAAAAAGTGTTGTATTTGTATGGCTAATGAGGAAGTTAAACAAGGAACCATTATTTTAGCTAATAGTTATCTATTAATAATGCTCTCTGGTAATGAAGAAAGACTATTTCCTGATCCCTGGAGTCAATGGACAACATTTCAAATACAGCAGTAATGGCAATAACACACCACCAATAACCATTTCATTGAGCATGAAGATGTAGAAACATCAATGGACCTAGAAACTACACTACATTCCACATAAAATGGAATGGACTAATAAGGAAATAGGAAAACCTTCAATAACAATATATCAGTTGAACTGTTAAGCAGTTTGCTGTGCGGCCATTGGTTTTTAGGTTCTACTCCATTGTGCAGCACTTAGTGTAATTGACTTCTACCCTAGCTTCAGATTGGCCAATGCTTCATTAGTGGATTTGATAGACAATGAATTTCTGGAAGCCTTCTTATGTATGTTCCTTTGTATTCATATATATATATATTTGTCATGTATAATGTCAATAGGATTATATATCTGGACATAGGTTTTCACTGGGTTTTTGGTCAACTGTACTTATCAGCAAATCGTGTGTGTTTAATTAAACATGATGATATTGTTTATTTAAATAATGATTCGTTATTGCATCTATAGGCAAGTGGTAAATAAAAATTTCAGTTTCATGCCTATTCCAGAGTTGAGTGAAATCAGTGTTCGTCATTGTCATCACTGTCATCATCTAATGCATATTTTTCTTTTCATGCTGACAAAACCATCCGTACTGAAAATTGAAAGTGATTCACTGATGTGATTCTTTACAAATTTCTTAATGTATCATTGCATACTTAACAAACTCTGGTATTGGATTGATGACCGCTGGGCATTATGTATCATCATCATCATTATTTTAAAACATATTTCTTTGAAATCTGCATGAACCTGTAAGCATAATTTTATGCCTACAAAGTAAATCCTAATTCAAATCTTATTGATGTGAATTACATGGTTACTTAGCCTGCTAGAAATAACCATGGAATTTCTTCAAATCACACCTTGAAATGGATGGACACATTGGAGAGTGCAATCATAGATGAACTGTATCTGAAAAAAAAAATAAAACATTTGATGATCAGTATGATGAATATCTATCATTGAAGGTATGCTTGATCAAGGCTGTCCTATGGCTAAACAACTCATCAGAATTGTATTCTTACCAGCACTAAATGAAGGTTTATTATTTTATGTGACAAAGAAACTATAACATACTACAATTTGTATGTGTTAACTGTCAAGCATGTTCCAGTGAACTACTAAAAATAATTGCAAAAAAATTAATTATAAATTAATTTTATGAGCAAATATAAGCATTAAATTTATATTTTTAACGAGTTGACTTTTAGAGAGGAAAATATCACTAATGATTATATATTAACAACACTATATAATCCAACCTGTAAATTATTAGTTTGAGACACTAATTAAGTTATTTTGGATAATTGTCAACACTATAATTATGATGATAAGGATAATGATTTTAAGCAAAAGCCCCAAAATATTTCCCTACTTTATAAATGTATATAATAATAATTTTGTTGATATTTATATGTTTCTCTTATTTAATATGTATATTACTCTAATTATTTGATTTCATCAGAGTATTTAATATCATCAATTAAAAGTTCCCACTACACAAAACATCTATCTACAATCATCTTCAGCTGACCTAATAAGGCTGTAATAAGAATGTTTGTATTATAAAGTCTTTTATATTCAAACTTAGCAGAAACAAGGTACTTGAAGACAATCTGAAAATGTACCAACTGAAATGCAATATAGAGAGAAATACTATAATGGCTTCTATTCCTTGGAGTTGGTAGGTCTTGTCACTCAGACACTCCTGACTGTCTCGTCTCTCTCTACTTCTCATCAACTGTGTTGTATCCAACTCCCCAGGTTCATTTTCAACCGCTATGCCACATGCCTCCTCCAGAATCTCTTCTGGAA
>NC_068981.1:134737035-134738039 GCF_001194135.2 Octopus bimaculoides
TATATATATGCATGTGTGTGTGTATATATGTATATACACAACATGTAGTCAAAAAGTATCCAACCTTGATTTTCTTTTTGCACAAAATAATAATGTGGTAGTAAAATCCACATGGGTATTAGGTAGCCACATCCGTCCTGAGCATGTGCAAAAAGTTTCATGTCTGCAGGTTGCACCATTCGCCTGCAGTGATGCGGTGAGTATAGATGTGAAGAGTGTGCTGTATGATTTATCTTTTCAAGTCAAGATGACCAAGCACATTGAGCAAAGATACTGTATCAAATTCAGCCAAAAACTTGGTGATATGCAAGTCCAGACTATCAAGAAGATTCAGAAGGCCTTTGGAGATGATGCTATGGAAAAAACACAAACAAAGGAGTAGTATAACCAGTTCAAAGATGGCCGCACCTCAGTGGACAGTGAGCAATGTTAAACTGATGATGACCTGTTTTTTTTTTACTACAGAAGTATTGTGCACCATGAATATGCACCACAAGGTCAGACAATTAACAAAGAGTACTACCTGGGGGTTCTTCATTGCCTCCATGAAGCCATGTAGTGAAAACAACCTGACCTGTGGGCAGCAAAGAACTGGCAACTCCACCATGACAACACACCCACTCGTTCTGCCCATGTCATCCAAGCATTCCTCGTCAAGCAAAACACACCACTTGTTCATCAGGCTTCCTACTCCCCAGACTTGGCTCTGTGTGACTTTTGGCTATTCCCAAAGCTGATAAAAAAAGCACTCAAAGGGAGAAGATTTGAGTCAACAGAGGACATTAAGCAAAATTCGATGGCACAGCTCTACAGTATCTCAAAAAGGGATTTCCAGAAATGTTTCCAGCAGTGGCAGGAATGCTAGCAGAAGTGTGTAGACTCCCAAGGTAAATACATTGAAAGAGACTAAATCAAAATGGTGAGTTTTTTAATATTACTTGCTTTTTGTCCAAAGGTCAGATACTTTTTGACTATACCGCGTATATGCATATATATATATAGAT
>NC_068981.1:134738450-134746219 GCF_001194135.2 Octopus bimaculoides
TATATATATATATATATATGCATATACGTAGTTATATACATATACATATAATACATATATATACATGCATACATATGTGTGTATATATGTATATGCATATTTGTTTGCGTGTGTGTGTATATATATATATATAAACTTATTGAGCAAAAGTTTAAAAGATGTGTCTAGAACATTGATTAATGGACATCTGGAAATATTTTTGAATTTATAACAACTATTGTTACAAAAATCTTAAGTTAAATATTTCATGTGTTTCCTTTTTCTAATTATTCTTTTATTTTACCTTTTTTTAATTATTCTTTTATTTTACCTTTTTATAGGATTTTAGTTTATTTTTGCAATTAACAACTATGTCCCTCAACCACCCTGTACATTAAAGATGACTTCAAGGATATTTTTACTATATATTAAGCAGAGATTCATTTTATTCAAAATTCTACAAGTTCGTAATAAGTTGGGAATGCATCCTTTCTGTATGCATTCTAATTAATCCTTTATGTATGATAGTAAGAACAATGAATTTGTGAAGGTTGGCAGTTTTCTTGTTCATTTCCTGGTTATTTTTTACATTAAGAGAAATTACTCTTTTTTTTCTCTTCTTGTCTTCGTTTTATTTTATTTTATTTTATTTTATTTTTTTATTATTTCTCTTGCCCTGCAGACGTTGATATTACTATTCAGTATGGATATAAACCTTTATACCAGCCACGGTGAACAAATCTGGAAGACTTCTTTCTTCTTTCTTATTTCATCACTATTAGAATATATTCATATAGTGTTGCTCTTGTTTCCTTCCTTTCTAATTTCGTTGTTATTTACCAGGAAATGAACATTTATATCATATTTCCTGAGAAGAGAAAACATAATAAGCATGAATTTAGTTTCAGTATGTATGTATATATATATATATATATATATATATATATATATGTATGTATGTATATATATGTATGTATATATATATATATATATGTGTGAGTGTGTGTATATATATTAAATGCAGTTTGCTATTTTATTTCAATTTCTGAGATGAATACACAAAAGATAATGCATGTGTATGTCTACATATGCATGCACATATACACAAGTTCAGTTGAATAGATTACTAAGGTCAGCAGAGTACATTGATAGAGTCAGATTAAAATATATTTCCCAATAATCTTCAAAAAATTTAGGAATTTTTGCCATCATTTCCAATAATTCTTTTAAAAAATTTTGGAATTTTTGATCATTTCCAAGAGTTCTTTAAAAAATTTTGGAATTTTTGCTATCATTTCCAATAATTCTTTCAAAAATTTTGGAATTTTTACTTGACTCACTATATCATACAACTTTAACCTTCATGCTGTATGGTGCCTACCTTTAAGATTCCAGTTGAGGACTAACTTATCTATTTTATTAATAACCACTGTGTTGCCACGACTCCTTATTTCAGACATGTTGAGAGAAAACCCATTCTGAGAAGAAATTTTGCTTATTACAATCTGACGGGTTTGGAGAAAGACGTCCGTGAAAGGTTGGCTTAATTTGTACTGGTATTCGCATGTCTCTCTTAACTCTTCTTCTTCAAACAATGGATATTTAATACCCATTAACTTTGTGGACTATTGTTACTCTCTAGTAGGGAGGTGTGCAGTATGGTAAAATCTATTTAGAATATTCCTTTACATCCTTCCAATTTAACAATAAGTTTCTGTTGTTATATAAAAATACTTTTTTTCAACCAAGGGATCATTATTAGACCCCTTTTAAAATCTTATTATGAAAATCTTGTTATTTTCCTGGCAGAAATATTCTGTGCTACATATTAGGTATACCAGTAATTTTATGTGTTCAGGCCATTTACGAAAGTAATAATTTGTAATAAAAATTGTTTTAAAGAAGAATAATTGACCACATTAACATCTAAAATTATTGGAACACATCAATTTAATGGTCTCCCCCCTTCAGTGATTATCTTGAAAACAGCTCCTCAACTGTAAAAAGATGTTTGACTTGGATTTATAAAAAAATGTCACAGTAACTGTATATTACTGGGGGTTTTTTATGTTTTTTTTTTTAAATCTAAACTTCCATGCAACTTTGTTTAATGTGAAAGTAAAGACGTTTAGCATCTTTTGAGATCTGTGGTTTACTTTTTTGGAAATTATGAATAACAACAAAGTAAATTGTTTTGTAGAATACATAATTATTTAGTGGGTTGTGCTATTACAGCACACAGTTTTAAAAACTGCTAGACACATGTGAAGCACATCACTTTGTCTATTTCAATATATTCTAACAGAATACAGTTTGAGGCAGAGTTGATATAAAAAAAAAGTCTCTTCTTGTAAGATTATTCAATAACTGAACTAATTGACTAAGTCAAGTTGCTAATGTAAACACAGTAATTTCAAATAAATGTAGTTAAATCTGCCTTAAGAGAAACACATTACTTTGAGGAGATTCCATTCTCATAATTCTAAAGCAAACAGCGTTATCATGCTTTGACCAAATTTGTTGAATCCATGCCACAACTACTCCACACCCAGGCAGTTTTATGTCTTTGTTACTCATTTCTCAATATCGTTATGTGCTCAATTAATTTTCTTATCCAATTATATTATACACATACACACATACATACATGTTTAAAGTTTAAAAGACTTCAGATTATGTAATTATAATTTAGTAATATTTTAAAATTACATACCTTAGAAAGACTTGAATTAAAAAATGGTTTCTGTATTTGAAAAACAAATAGTCCTTTTTTGTACTTTTGTTTCTAAACTATTTAATGCATGTCATTCTTTCATGTGGAATCCCTTTTTATTCTTGATTTATTTGCTTGACTGTTTTATTCTTTGTTTTGGCCTTCTCTTCAGTCTACTGTATTCATAAAACAACTTTTTTTCTAGATTTTTACTTAGAAATTTCCAATAAGTTATCAATATTTTCATAATCTTAAACTCTTAAGTAAATATAAAGCTACAATGAGAAAAAATTATTGCAGGAGTATTTTCAGTTTAACAATTTTATCATAAATTACTACCAAACAGATACATAATAAAATGAATATTCTATACATTCTTCTTCATAAAACTCCAAGGAGAATTCTTTCAATCCTTCATTGGTAGACCATATTGTAAGAATAATTTGGCAGTTTTCCCAAAATTTCATTAAAGAAAATAGATTTACATTAGTTATATCTACTGTAATAGTAGAGAGAGTTGAAATATTAAGCAGTGTGGTTGCATTTTGATATGAAATTTTGAATAATATCAGTTTTGATTTACAAGGATTTTCTCCTGAATATGATGATTCAAATATCATTAATTGTAATTAAATATTCCCATTTGGCTCTTTCAAACCAAATCTTTTTATTTAAATTTCAAGAGAAATATCTCAGAAAGCAATTATATTGAGGAAGAGCTATCTTAGAAAGATATTTATACTTTTACATTCTTTTTGACGAGGAAGCTTTCTCTATCAATATTTTAATCTTTTCATATAAATATGGAACAATTATTGGTTTGTGCTGAAGCTCAGGTAAAGGAAAAATACTATTTACATGCCCAAATGAATAGCATTAACACAAAGACCTTTTAAGTTGAAGTACTTAAATATAGGCTTCATTGATAAAATCTGTGCATGTATGTATGCTTGTATATGTATGCATACATACATGCGTGTGTGTGTGTATGTGCATGGGCATATGTGTATATGAAAGAGAATAAATCTTAAAATTTTTATAGGAATGAGGCTTTTGTTAAGAGATGATCAGTTAATCTCTGTTTCAAAGGAATGGATGTATAATAGGAGAAATATATTCAACGATATGGATTTTCTGTATTGTGAATGTTGAATAAAATGTCTAGTGGCTAAATTTATCCCTACTCTGTTGTAAGTTATTTAATACTAGTGTCTTAGACTTGAAGCCACCGATTTCAGAGGAAAGTGTGGAATGACATTGTAGGATGTTCATTTGCTTGCACCATGATTTGAAACCTAATCATAACACAATAAGAAACCACCATGTCATAGCTTAATACTAAATTTGTATACAATGGCCAGCTAACTAATAAAATGAGAGAGTTTCTCTCTTCCTTTCCATATTATTAACTTTTATGATAATGGCAGCAGATGTGTACATCAAAATAAATGGTCACTCAATGGATTCACTTAGTTGTCTGTGAAGATGCTGGCCCTACAAAATAGAATTCAATGGAATTTTGGTGACATCTTCAGTTTGTAGCAAGAAGATTACTGATCCCATCAATATCAATTATTTTGTTGATTATTAATTATCCAACCTCACTTGTAGTCAAATAATTTAAATTATCATGTAACAACAAATTCTAAATTTATTGGGTTTACCAACAAATTACAATAGTAAATTGGTAGAAATTTAATTATATTTATTCATTTACTTATCTATAGTATTCCAATATCATAGTAGTAGACTGGCAGAATTGTTAAGAGTTGATCAAAATATCTAGTGGTATTTATTCTTTCTGACTACATTCCAAGTTCAAATCCTGTCAAGACCTCTATCTAGAGTTTATAAAATAAAGCCCTAATCAAGTATTAGGAATGATTTAATCAACTACTGCTTTTGTCTTCCAGTTCAGCTGAGAATCTCAGATGAATCTTCTTGGGACTGCTTGCTCTTTAAGAGCAGATGAATCTGTTAACCTTGCCAGCCACTGTACTCCTGTGAGGAGCAGTGATCTCCAGTATTACTAGACAGTGAGTTTGGTAAAGTTAATAGAAGAAGAATATAAGTGATTTATGTATAACTATTAAAAATTATGTCATAGGAAAATAAGCTTTCTAATTCTGTTAATTACTCATTTTACTTAGTACAACCTTGTAGAAATGTAGTTGTTAATAACCAGATGTAGTAATAAATTATTCAATATCAGATTGTATGTAAATTGTGTGTGTACTTGAGTCTATTAGACCTTCTCATTCATAATGTTATCTTTCCTGTTAGAGAAAGCAAAAATATAATCGCTCAAACTTAAGTTTAAATTTTCCAAGGAAATATATCACAATATTTTTAACAAACCAATCAAATCCAATGTCTGAGGAAAATGGTGACAGTTAGTTGATAGGAGAGGTCATAAAAGAATTCAGTAAGTTTACTTGTGATGAATGAGGAACTTAATATTTCGAGCCTTTGCCCTTCATCTAAAAATCAAAGCCTAAGTCTCCTTTTATAAATAATAAAATAATATATAAAAAAAGAAAGGAAAGCATTCAGTATGACAGTAGCAGCAAAATGTATCACCTATGTGTAGTACTTTACGAGTTAGTAATCATGCAAGAGAAACAACTGAAGCTCTGTGAAATATTCAAGACATGTTTGGTAAAATATTGTGCATGTGAGAAATGTCAGAATGGTAATAAAGGTTTAGGGATGGTAACTGTAGTTGACAAACAACATGTTATTGATGACCTATGAAATTTGATTATTGTCAGTGGCACTTAAGGAGGAATTTTCTATGACTGTTAAATTGTTCTAAAATGTCAATGCATGTTCTAAAAGCAGCTATAATATGGTAAAGAGCCAAATGTAACAATTAATGCCACTTGAATTGTCAGATGTATAATGTAAGAGAGCTTCTCAGAACTCTGCGACTTCCAAAGTATCTTTTGACAGTTTAATAATAAAGAGTGGGTAATCTATTAAGATATTAAGATTAAACACAGATCCTTTGACTGCAGCTTTTTGGAAAGAACTAGAATACACTAGAATGGAAAGCAAATCTTCATCCTGATTAAGTTTTGTGCTTAGTTGAGTAAAGCTGGTATAAAATATTGTAACCCAATTATAAAGCTGGTATAAAATATTATAGCCCAATTAATCATACAGTAACCATCGGAGCCCATTTTCAAGAATAGGTTCAACTGAACTATATGCTAAAATTGAGAAAAATATTCTTTGGTTCTCCAGAAAACAATTGCTCCATTGATGAAGGTATTTGCTTAGGAAAAAAACTTGTACATACTCCTTACTTTTGCTGTTTTCATGATACAATCTATGTAAAGGGTTACAAAACAATCTTAAATTATCAGAATTACCTTCACAGCAGATGACATATCAAAATATAATACAATTTCTTATACATCTTGCCACAAAATCAGTTGAATTTCATTAACTGTATTATTGTGTTTGTTGTTTTGCCTTTTTAAATCTCAAGTTAAAATGTCATTACTTATAAAATGACCATACACAGAAACCAATGATACATTCATAATGTATGTAATGTATTATGTTTTCAAAACATAGAATTAGTAAATATTCCTTCAAACTTGCTTTTTTTAGTGACTCGAACTTAATTTCAACTGAAATAGTTTAGAAAATATTTTGGCATCTATTGCATGTTGATTTATTGCAGTATTGTAAATAATAGCACAATGACTTATCAGTAGTCTGTACGTGTGTGTGTGTGTGTGTGTGTGTGTGTGTGTGTATGGTCTACCAGCTTAATGTCATCAGTTGACATTTATTCTCTCCCTTCTCTGACAAGGTCTCCTACTCAAAACATTAGCCTTTCTTTCTTCATTATAACATGAAATATTATTCCACTGTTTCAATTACTTATGTTATTTTTTACCAATGCATGGAATAACTCGTTTCCTTAGATTCTACTGCTTTACAATTTAAAATAGGTTTCAAGGATATAAAAATACTAAACTGTTTAACTAATGAGAAAGTAAAATAAACACAAAGTTGTTCAGAGACTATAATTCTTCCAGAATAATTATATTTATTTTACTAGAATCAATATTTTTACCTATACAACCTGATTCTAGCTTGAATGCTTTAAAGAGAATGCAGTAGATTTCTCCCTCCCTTTTTTTTTTTTTTTTGGTAATTTTTTTTTTCTTTTGCAAATTCTTGGACCCTGTTGTAATGCATGTTTCCTTGGCAAAATATGTGCATGTCTACCAACCTACCTTCCTGATATTTTGCTTTTGTTTGAGCTTTTACTTTGGCAGTAAATTTGTGCATGTGGCCTTCATCTGCTTCAATAGTTTATATAATGTAATCATTAACTTTTTTAAGAATTACTCAATTTTTTCAGCCCTGTTTTAACTTCTGTTCACTTTCCACATAAAACTACACCATAAAATATTGCTGGCAAATAAGTAATATTAAAGAGATAGTAAAGAGATAACTAAAAGGATACATGGTTTATACAAATCTAGGAAACATATTACATTTATTCTTACTTATCTTTCTCTCTGTCTCTTTCTCCTACTACCTTCCTATCTATCTATCAACTTCCCTGTAGCTTATGTTGGTTGACACTACCAAATTGTACAATATTGACCAAAGGTATCAAAATTGTGAGGATATATGGTTAATAACTATGTGGGGTTGAGTTTGTCTACATTCATTGTATGTGTTTGTTACTGTGCCACATTTCTACTATATATATATATTGAACGTGGTTGATGCCAGTTCTCCCTGATTGGCTCCCATGCCAGTGGCATATAAAAAGCATCATCCGAATATGGTCGATGTCAGTGCCCCTGACTGGCTCCCATGTTGGTGGCATGTAAAAAGCGCCCACTACATACTGAGAGTGGTTGGTGTTAGGAAGGGCATCCAGCTGTAGAAACATTGCCAGATCAGATTGGAGCCTGGTGCAACCCACTGGCTTGCCAGACCTCAGTCAAACTGTCCAATCCATACCAGCATGGAAAGCGGACATTAAATGATGATGGTGATGATGATGATGATTATATGTGTGTGTGTGTGTGTATATATATATATA
>NC_068981.1:134746229-134754805 GCF_001194135.2 Octopus bimaculoides
ATATATGGGTGTGTAGATAAGTATATATGTGAGTGTTTATAAGTGAAGAAGTCTGTTTTGTAATCAAAAGTATCTTGACAATACCCTTGGGATGTTGCAACTGTGTTGATGTACCTGTAATTTATATCGCCAACCTTGGTAAGATTTGAACTCAAAAGGTAAAACAATGTAACTAAATGCCACAAAGCATTGTATCTAACACTATAAAATATATCAATCCACCACAGTAGGTATGTTTCTTATGATGACAATAGGTATGTTTCTTATGATGACATTAGCTAATTTCTGTAAAAGAGACGTTTACTCCTTATAGTTAATCAACCTCAGAAAGGAGAAAGCTAAATGGAATTAAATTCAGCAATGGTTGTAGTCCAGTACATTAGTGCTAATAGGAGTTATAATAATAAGGGTTTCAAATTTTGGTACAAGGCCAGTAATTTAAATTGAAGGGGGTCAGTCAATTACATCAGCCCCGGTGCTCAACTGGTCCTTATTTTATCAACTCTCAAAGGATGAAAGGCAAAGTCAACCTTGGCAGAATTTGAACTCAGAACATAAAGAGCTAGAACAAATGCTGCTAAGCATTTTGTCCAGCTTGCTAATGATTCTACATTTGTAATAATAGAAAATAATAATAATAATAATAATAATAATAATAATAATAATACTAGGAAGAAGTGGCTAGTAAAAGACCAAAGTCCAACACACACACACACACACACACACACACACAATCATACAAGCACATAAACATATATACTATTAGATACATGGTCAAGTACACTCATGCCTACACAGGTACAGCTCTTTCATTACTCCTTCCCATGCTGTCTTTATTAATTTCTCCTCTACCATCATCTACCATCTCAAACAAATCACCCTGTTCCTCTCATCATGCTTTTGTTTCCTTCTCTCTCTTACCTAATTCATTCTCTGTTGATACTTTTCTTCCGATCCCCTTCTTGGTCATGTTGTTTCAAACAGAGACTGGAATCTTTTGTGATGTACAAAGTAACCTCTCTGTTGCTGATGCCATGATAAAATGCACCAAGTATATTCTATAAACGGTTGACAAATGAATAGGGATAACATAACTTTGAAAGAAACCTTTAGCCTGATCAAGGACATGTCAACTTCTCTAGTGCTCATGCCTCATTAAAATGCTTCCAGTACACTCTGTAAATGGTTGGCAATAGAAAGGGCATCCAGCCATAGAAATCAAACCAAAATTGGCACATACTGTATTTTTCCAAATAATTTTCTCAAAAAAATCCCCATCAGATCTTATATCCAAAGTTGAACTTGTACCACATGCTTTCATGCACTCAAAACTTTTTTTCCTGCATATTGGGGTGTCTCTGATATGCTTGTATTCCTTGATTGTCCTTCAACCTGATTGAAAGGACAATAACTCCAAATAAGAATTGACTCAAACTGTACTGGCCCGTCCAACTATTTCAGAGTTTAAAACGGATGTTAAAATGATGATGATGATGATGATGATGGTACATACATGTACACACCTGCACACACACATATTTAGCATTTATGCAAGTTGTGCAGGTGTATCTCAATCTGAATGAAAAAGACTTTGAATTATATTAGAATAATGATTCCAAAACAATATTAAATCTAAATTGGCTGTATCTATATTATCCGTTACATCCCTTCAGGTTGATTGGGGTGAGGTAGTTTATTAAGGGCTGTAACCTTCTGCTCTCAATTACTGACTGTGAACCTTAACCTTATATAAAACAGCATTAAAGTGTTCAGATTGTATCATCTATTTATTCAAGATTACTAATGAGTTATATCATGCAGTCTGTTTAGTAGAGAATGTTATCATCTCATTTACATTCAGATATACAAATTAGTAAATACAATAACTTTATTTCATTAATATATATCACTATTATCATCCTAATCATAATAATCCTTTCTACTATAGGCATAAGGCCTAAAATTTTGGCGAGAGGAGTCTAATCAATTGCATTGCCCCTTGTGCTCAACCAGTACCCCAAAATGATGAAAGGCAAAATCAACCTCAGTGGCATTTGAACCCAGAACATATAGCCTGAGGAAATGCCACTAAGTATTTTATTGCATAAGGTAACAATTCTGCCTGATCACCACCGTTATCATAATTATCATCATCATAATAATAATAATGATAATCTTTTCTACTATAGGCGCTAGGCCTGCAAACGGGGGAAGGGGATAGTCAATTTCATTGACCACAAAGGGATAAAAGTCAAAGTCGACCTCAGCGGAATTTGAACTCAGAACATAGGGACAGATGAAACACCGCTAAGCATTTTACCTGATGTACTAACAATTTTGCCAGCTCACCGCCTGGAAAATCATAATAATAACAATTCTATCTGTCTTTTTGAGCTGGCATAAGTTGGATGAGGTTGCTTAACAACAAATGTCTCAAATTTTCAATCTGGCATTGTCTTATGTATGAAATCCATTTTCCACAACTCTGATTTCGCTATTTAATCCCAGATGACCCTTGATAAATTTACTATTAGTTTCAACTGTCTTTCATCTCTGACACATGGTCATTGTACATTCAGTATATGTCAGTTATTAATATTATATGTCTGCAGTAGAATAGCCATCTCTCCTATCATTTTTTTTTTTTATAAATTTTGTTTTCCTTTTCTTTTTTTCCCTTGCCACTTGTGCTTTCTCATAGATTAATATGACAATTTCAATGCATTGTACCCAACTCTCCAGTTGCTGCAGAAAGAACATCAGTATTCACCATCATGTTTTGCTGCTGCAGAACATCACATTTCTGACACACATCTTAGAAAGCTACATTGCATACTAAGTGAAAAATGTTTTCTTAGTTTTTTTTTTTATATAGGTATATGAATGTAGTGCCAAGTAATGGAAACATACAAACTCATAAATATAAACTAACATTGAACAGTAAGAATGATAGCTCAACACTGCATTGGAAGATAAATATTCTTTATTTGTGAGTTTACAAAGCAACCAATGGTTTCATGTTAGAATATCATCACAATTGTTCAAGTCTGCTACATGGAAATGTTGGTACTCATCTCCATTTGGGATTTCATATGTGTGTGTGTGTGTGTGTGTAAATATATATAATATGTATGTGTATATATATATATATATATATCATTATCATCATCATTTAATGTCTGCTTTCCATGCTGGCATGGGTAAGATAGTTTGACAGGAGATGACTAGGCAGAAGACTGCCCCAGGCTTCACTGTCTGTTTTGGCAGGGTTTTTATGGCTGGATGCCCTTCCTAACACCATATATATATATATATATATATATATATATATATATATATATATGCATATCACCATTATTTAACATCCATTTTCCATGCTGGCATGGGCTGCACCAAGTTCTGCTGTCTGCTTTGTCATGGTTTCCATAGCTGAATCCTTCCTTACACCAATCACTTTACAGAGTGCACTAAGTGCTTTTTTATATGGCACCACCACCAGTGAGGTTACCAAGTACTTGCAGGACAAATATCCCTCAACTGAAAGAAGAAGTGGTATTGAGGGAGGTGACTTTGTGCCAGGTAATGAGAGAGTAAACTATGATAGAGAGACATAAACAGGTATTTTGTTGTAGCGGAGATACATGGTTATTCCAGTTGGAAAAGGGAGAAAATGGTAATACAGAGAGGTGAATGTATAAATGGAGTGGTACAGAGGATTGAACAGAGTGAGTGAGCAGGGAGCTCACAAGAGTGCAAAGGGGGAGAGGGGAGGAGAAGGAGAATGCGAGTAGTGAAGCAGTAGTGTATAAGGGAGTGGCAGGGTAGCAGTGATACAGAGGGCAGGAGATAAAGATGACAAAGCATCACTGAGCCTCAAGAGTTGAGTGAGAGACTAGCATAGTGAATGAAGAAATGTATTTTGGTTCAATGAGGAGGTGGGGGGGTGAATTAATAGCCAGCATGGAAGGCAGACATTAAGCACTGACGGTGATAATGTGAGTGGCATACACAGCACTTCCAGAACTCTGTTTCACTCAGGTGGATGAGTCTGCTCAAGAATCCTCCCTATCACCAGACATTTCAATCCATTGTCATTTCCTCTGTGAGGCTCAACATCTTGAGATCAGTCCTCACTGCTTCATCTCAAGTCTTCTTGGGTTTCCTTCATCCACAGGATCCATCCAATTTTAGAAATGTACATGTCATTATACAACTGTCTTCATTCATATGCATCTCATGTCCAAACCATTGTATCGTTATGTTTAGCATATGTACAGTTATATATATATATATGTGTTTATATATATATATATATATATATATATATATATATATATATATATACACACACATGTACACACATACATATATATATTCATATCCACACATATATTTATATGTATATATATATATATATATATACACACACACACACACACACACACACACACATGCTCAGCATGACCACAGGTGCATATTGAAGCATGTAAAAATTATGTGTATATCTACATATACATACAACATTTGCTAAGAAGTGTCAAAGCAGACGGTTTAGTTTAGCTCAAACATGCACAAACATACACACACATACTGAACAACATTTTATTACTAATTTAGTTTTCCTTTATTTATCTGCTGAATCTGCCACAAATTTAGAGTAGAAATTCCAGACATGGAAGCAAAACCTAGAAACAAGAGGTCTTAAAATAAACCTTGTAAAGACAAACATTTTAGTTAGCAGCAGAGAAGGCAGGACTCTAATTTGATCTGGGAAGTGGAATTATGCAGAAAAATTTTTTAACAAGACCTCCATATGGTGTGCCTAAATGTAAATTATAGGTGCACAAGAGATGTAGTGGAATTACCAGCAGGCTGACAGAGAAAGAAGACCTCATGCAGCTGATGCACAGGAATAGTCAGCAGTATGAGCACTCATGAAATAAATTCATTCAAATGTTTGAAAAGTTTGCTTAAAGTAGTTGATAGCTTCTGTAAATGAGATGATCTAATAGTGCGAAGTGGGGGTGTTCTGAAAGTATGGTAGTCAAAGTAAGAATGGGGTGGAAAAAGTTCTTGGTTCAGAGGGATTTTTTATCTCTGGGTGAAGAGCAGATTGATTATTGTGTGAGGAATGCAACAGTAGTAAAACATGTGCACTGAATGCAGAAAATGTGCAAAAGGTGAAAAGAAATGAGGCAAGCATGCTTTACTGGATGTGTTATGTTACTGTGTAAGAATAATGGAACACAAATGAGCTGAGAGAAAAACTAAATATAAGACAAAGTAGATGTAGCATGCAAAAGTGGTATGGCCATATATGTATGAAGGATGGCATTTGAATAATGGGGTACCAAACAATTCGAGTAGAAGGAACCTGTAGAAGAGGAAAACACAGGTAGTAATGAAAGCTGGTCTCAGGAGAGGACAAGTAATTACAAGTGGCATAATATCATGCTACCTATACAAGCATAGAAAACAGATGCAAAATGAGAATGATGATGATGATGATTATTATTTACTTGATTCATAAAACCAAAGCATTACATTGTCTTCACTTTTTATTAGTTTCTGTAGAGTAAAAGATAACTAGTTAATTCACAACATAATCCTCTGTTGAGGAAATCTTAGTTTATATGAGATTTTAAAATGAAATAGCATTTCCAGTACTTCTCTGCATTTCCACATATCCATATATATATATATATATATATAGATATATTATTTTTTATTCTTTTATTTCTATGTTCTTAAGTTTCATACTGCATGCTAATTCTGTCTCCTTTATATTTTTCTTTTCCCCTCGTGTCTCATAAATTTGTTTCATGTCTCTTTTTTTAATCACTATATGTTCCTCTCCCACCACTTTTACCTTCCAGTTGGTACTGCACTGTGTTCTAATTCCCAAAATCTGTTTTGTGTTAAAGAAATAAAAGACAATCCTATTTTAGTCTGAGAGAAGCAGAATTATTTTTCGCTCTTCAATGACCAGCTTATGATAAAATGAATTTCCATTGTCTAAAGCCTCACCTTAAAACACTTCACTAAAAAAAAAAGTTTGTACAGTTAACCCTTCTTCTAAAATACCTGATTTTTTCATTTCCACAGATGGTGACTTCTTACCCTTCAATAACTCCTCAGTCATGCATGCAGCTGATAGATTATTGATCAGTTATTTGGCATGATATTTCCAATATTTTATAAAAATTCTTCATCCTTATATCTGATGGAGAAGCCTCTGAACTCGAAGAATATAAAAATATGATTTTGAGTCTGCAATGCTGCTTCATGAGTGTGAGTTGAAGTATGCTCAGTAAGCACACAGCAATGTTGCTCTTAGGCAGGAAGTTTCTTAATGTATAACCGAGATATGGCTGTAGAATAAGTGGTGGGCATGGTGGGTCACATGCAGAAGATGAAAGATAAATTAATGTGCATGTATATGTGTGTGTATGTATACACACACATACACATATATATATATACACACACACACACATATATATATGTATGTTTATATGCACATTTATATGGGTGTATACCTGTGTATTTATGTGCATATTCCTCTTTCAAAAATTTCAGGCTTTTTGACAGAATACTGAGGTGTTGGGAAAATGCTTTGTGGTGTTTAGTCAACTCCTTTACATTCTCAGTTGAAATCCTACCAAGAGCAACTTTGCCTTTCATCCTTATGGGCTGGATAAAATAAGTACCAGTCAATTTCTGGGGTTAGGGATATTGACTACTCTCCCTTCCTTCAAAAACACTGGTCTTGTACCTAAATTAGAAACAAAATATTATTATTATTATTATTCCAGCAAGGTCAACTTTGCCTTTCATCCTTTCGGGGTTGATAAAATAAGTACCAGCTGAGTACTGAGGTCGATGTAATTGACTCATCCCCTCTCCTGAAATTTCAGGCCCTGTGCCTATAGTAGAAAGGATTATTATTATTATTATATTTTAAAAAGGATTGACATAACTCTTCACAAAGGTAAACAGTCAAGACGAAAAGCGCAATTCGATTGTAAGATATTTTATTAGTTGGACGATATTTCAACAGTACGCCTGTCTTTGTCAAGTTCAAAATAAGAAGTGATAAAAATTCAAAATTATAGAAATTTAAACGTAAAGTATGAACGAGAGCAACCAGTGTCCACATGCTGATGGAATGACGTCATCAGTTTTTAAGTTACAATTTTTTAACAGGCAAAAAGAAAATGGCAGAAAAAAAAAACAGAAAAAAAGAAGACGACAGAAAAAAAAGGAAAGAAAAAGAGAGAAAGAAGAATGTTTAATTAAACAGTTTTGTATAAATTTGATGATATTCTCCTGTCATCTTATTCTTTCCTCCAGGGCGTGATGTTAATAACCCGCAAACATATTTCTCCTCATACATTCTAAGAAATGAAAGTGAAGCAGATTCAGAATATTTTCTGAGAATATGCACTTTCAAGTCTTCTTCAAAATTGCAGACACTTGAAACGAAATGTTCAGCAAGTTCTGTCAAACTACTGTTATTGTGCCTGACGTCGAATCTGTGCCCATTAAACCTTTTGTTTAATTGTTCTGTTGTACAACCAACATAAATTAAGCTGTGTTTCATGCATTCTGCAGCGTACACCAAATGGGAATCTTTACATGTTCCACCTTCTGTATAAATCATAACATTTCTGTTATGATTTCTGATGGAATTCACTTCACTAATGTTGTTGCATAATGAACAGGGCTTACCTCTCTTGCAGCTGTTCTTTAAGGTACAGCGTGCAGATACTACAATGTTTGTTTTCTTGGAGTCAGATATAGAGGTCAATAATTCTCTTATATTCTTATTCCATCTAAAGGCTTCAATAGACAGCTGAGGAAATATCTGTTTGAAGTGAGGATATTTGAAATGCATTTCAAAAGTGCTGCATGAAAGTTACCAGCATATGGCAAAAAAATATCATCAAATTTATACAAAACTGTTTGATTAGACATTATTCTTTCTCTCTTTTTCTTTCCTTTTTTCTCTGTTGTCTTCTTTTTTTCTGTTTTGTCTTTTTCTTTTTGCCTGTTATAAAATTGTAACTTAAAAACTGATGATGTCATTCTATCAACGTGTGGATGCTGGTTGCTCTCATTCATACTTTACATTCAAATTTCTATAATTTTGAATTTTTATCACTTCTTATTTTGAACTTGACAAAGACAGACGTACTGTTGAAATATCGTTCAACAAATAAAATATCTTACAATTGAATTGTGCTCTTCATCTTGACTATTATTATTATTATTATTTTATGTTTGACTTTTGTTTTGCATTTGTACAAGTTGGATCCAAGTCTCACCCAGAGACCTCAAGAGACAACAAGTTAGAAGTTCATGTAGGTGTTATGCCTAGGGTACCATATATTTGGATTTGTACAGTTTTGTTCAAGTGAATGTTTAAGAAACCATAAGAAAATTATGTTTGCTTTAAAATTTGAGATCACATAGACAGTATTTTACGTAGGATATGGGCAGTTCCCATGAGCACTATCTTTTGGACTTCAGCCATTTTGGGGTTTCCTGGTATCTGAGCTAGGTAGTAATCAGCC
>NC_068981.1:134755294-134758199 GCF_001194135.2 Octopus bimaculoides
TGTTGTTGGCATATACGACATAATGGGGAGCTGCCGTTCTTTAATATGTTGGCCTGGTAGTTCTTTGTAGGTAGGCATTGATCTTGGGCTGCTATGATAAACCCCTCTGTTTCTGATTTCAATCCAGAGGCCATTAACCATTGGTGGGTAAGGGCTTTGTCAATATCTGCATTATTCGCTCTCTTTGGGTATTTGCCATTGAGAGGTTTTCCATGCCATTTTTCAGTCATAATAGCTAAGGCAGCAATTTTAGCACGGGTTTTCAAGCGCTTAGCTTTTTCTGTAGGTGTTTCTAGTTCGTCTAATTCTTGAATTTGTTGCAATTGGAATTCACTATTATTATTATTATTGGTGGTGGTGGTGTTGTTATTATAAGTTATATTAGCACAGATGTTGTCTTGAGGTTTGGTAACAACAAGTTTCCTCAAGTCTCAAGAATCATTCTTAGGATTCTTGCAGAATACTGGATTGTACTTTTCTGCAAGTCAACAATCTGAGTGTTAATTTCAATATCCTTCAGCTTCTGAGGTAGCACTTTGGGTGTTTGTGCTAATTGCACCGATTATCACAGGAATAATTGTCATCTTAGTCTTCTGCAGTCTTTTCATCATTCTGGTTAGGTTCTGATATTTCTCAATTTTATCATTTTTTTTTTTTTGTATCAATTCTATTATCATATGGTATTGCAAAATCTATGATATTATTACATTTTATTATCTACATTATTATTATTATTGTGGATTGGCAGAATTGTTTTTATTCCAGCTCCTTACATTCTGCATCCAAGTTCTGGCAAGATCAACTTTGTTTTTCAGCAGTTCAGTTCAATAAAATGTAGTACCATCCAAGAAATGTGGTCTGTTTAATTAACTAATCCCTTCAGCAAAAACGTTCTGGCCTTGTGCTTGTGTTGAAAATTGTTGTTCTTGCTGTTGTTGTTATAAGCCAAAGCTTCCTTAAATTAACTCTGAATCTCATGTTGCTAGTTATTCATATGACTGAAATAGTGAAACCCCCATAACAATATATAAGCAAAACTATTCACAAATACATTGAAGTATAAGTCATTGAGATTTGTTCAGGTTCTGAAAAACCTTTTGAATATTCATCACACATTTGTCTATTCAATTTTCATACACAGAACATGTGATACATTCATCTATTTACATGCAAAGATACATGAGGTTTTCATGTCTCCAGTATCATATGTATAGAACACACATAAGCAGAGAAGGCAGCTATTGTTTATGATGTTTTAGTATTGATGACTATATGAATTTTTTTTTTCTTTTTAATATTATATGACATCTTTCAGAGTGTGATAATTGAATTATGTAGATAAATTATTTTAATCACTTGATAGTTAAAAATTTCTTAGTAAATAGGTGCAGGCATGGCTGTGTGGTTCAGAAGCTTGCTTTGCAACCACATGGTTTCAGGTTCAGTCCCACTACACAGCACCTTGGACAAGTGTCTTCTGCTATAGCCCCAGGTGAACCAATGCCTTCTGAGTGAATTTGGTAGATGGAAACTATGGAATCCCGTCATGTACATATATGTGTGTGTGTATGTGTGCTCATGTTTGTCCCCCAACACTGCTTGACAACCAGTGTTGGTTTGTTTACATCCCTGTAACTTACTGGTTTCATAAAAGAGACCAGTAGAATAAGTAGTTGAGTTGATTTGTTTGACTAAACCCATCAAGGCAACACAATACCCCTTGCATGGCTGCAGTCTAATGACTGAAACAAGTAAAAAATAAAAGATGTATACCTATTGAAGTGTCTACAAGGTTTCATCAATTAGGATTTTTTGTTTAAATTTTAAAAGGTTGCAATGGAATGTCATACTTCAAAGAGAGACATAAGTCACACATTGAACAATTAAAGTAGGAAGGTGTATGTCATATTAAGATCTTTATTAGAAATAGTGTTAATGTAACCTACAGTTACATCAAAACCTTTGCTGGTCCCATGGCCAAGAAGAAACGGAAGAAATCTGTATAAACTACACCACACTCACCTCTAATTTCAACAACTTCAATATCTACCCACCAAAAGGTGTGTTTTATAAGGCTCACTGAAAATCCTTTTTAAAATGTGTGGCACAGCTTCTGCCAGTGTTTTGGGCAACCAGTTAAATCTCTGTATGATTAATTATATTTCCATATGTTTATGAAGATATTTGTTTATATATTGTCAAACTACTTCCCTTCATCAATTGGTTAAATAATCAGTCATGTGAAACCCAGATTTATGAGTCAAAAAGCTTTGTCTTATGTATGTATGTATGTATGTATATATATATATATATATATATATATATATATACATATATACATACATACATACATACATATATATATATATATATATATATATATATATATACGCACCTCCACTCATATATATCTACTACATATATACACAAATATCTATATGAATATACACAACTAACCAGACATGGTATCAAAATGTATTGTTTTTTATATATATATGTATGTATATGTAGTGGAGGCTCATGGCTTAGTGCCTGGAGTATTGGACTCATGATCATAAGATTGTGATTCCAATTCCTGGATCAGGCAATGCATTGTGTTGTTGAACAAAACACTTCCTTTCACATTGCTCCAGTCCACTCAGCTGGCAAAAATGAGTAATCCTGCGACGGACTGGCATTCCGTCCAGGTGGGGAGTATATACGTCATTGAAACTGGGAAACCGGCCCTCATGAGCCTGGCATGGCTTGAGAAGGAAACTTTATTTTTTGATTTATGTATGTGTATATATATATATATGTGTGTGTGTGTGTGTGTGTGTGTGTGTGTGTGTGTGTGTGTATGTGTGTGTGAATATGTATGTATATATATATATATAAATATATAAAAACAAAAAGATAAAGAGAG
>NC_068981.1:134758261-134781585 GCF_001194135.2 Octopus bimaculoides
ACTACTTTTTAGTATGTTTTTTTCTTTGTTTTGTTTATTAATCACAATTCATCTTATTTGGTTATTTGATTGTACTTGAGATGCAATCATTCTTTTCAAAATTATTAATTCTCCATTTCAGCCAAAATGGTTTCTGCTATTTTTCACTTTTACTTAACAATTAATACCTGATTCTATTGAAAGTCTTCATTGCTGCTTTACTTGACCAGTTTTTATTTCTTCTTTTGATGAAATCAGTGTGTCACTTTGCTAATGTTTCCTTTTTTTTTTTTTGTCATTCTCAGTTTTATTTTTTATTCATTCATATATCCTTACTTAATGGAAGTCATCCAATGTCTTTGTGTGTATGTGTAACACTCATTGAGACTGCCCTTGTCTGAAATATAAAAATAACAATGTGCTCTTTACTCTTTTATTAGTTTCACTCATTTGACCATCACCATGCTGGTACACCATCTTGTAGGATTAGTTGGACAAAATCTTAACTCCCCGCAATACTTAAAATAAGTACTGTGAGAGGGGAGATTCTATCAGCGTCTTTGGCTGAACTGTTAAGTTATGGAGATGTAAACAAACCAACATTGATTGTCAAGTGGTGGACACACACACACACACATATATTGTTTCCATCTAACAAATTTACTCACAGAGCATTGGTATGTCCAGGGCTATAGTAGAGAACACGTACCCAAAGTGTCATGCAGTGAAACGGAACCTGAGGCCATATAGCTGCAAAGTGAACTCCTTAAGCACACAGCCATGCCTTTGTCTGTATAATTATGTAATTATTTTATAAAAATGTGTGAATTATTTTAAAAAAATATCTGCCATGAATTGCAACCTTTTACATTCCGATTTCAAATTACGTCACAAGAAATTTTACCTTTCATCCTTCTAGAGTTGATGAAATAAAGTACCAGTCAGATACTGTTTCATTGCGGTTGACTATACTCCTCCCTAAATGTGTATGACCTAAGGTTGGGAGGATCTTAATCAGCAAAGCATTCAGACATTTTTAGTTATGTCCTTTTACATACTGAGTTCTCTAGAACAAATTGTTTCCAACAAAGGAACAGAGAGTAAAATGTGGGGGAAGGAATTAGTCAATTAAACTGACTCCAGATCTTCACTAGAACTTTGACTTTTTTGACCCTTGATGGAGGAAATGTCAGAGTTGGCCTCAACAGGATGTGAGCTCAGAATGTAAAGAGCTGGAAGAAATATCACAAAAGCCCTTCTTTGGGTTAACTAAAAAATAATCCTTTATAATTTTGGCTCAAGGCCAGCAATTTTAGTGGGAGGGTGTTTGTTGATTATATCAATCTCAGTGCTCAACTGGTACTTATTTTTATCCACCCCTAAAAGGGTGGAAGGCAAAGTCAACCTTGACAGGATTTGCATTCAGAATGCAAAGAGCCAGAAATACCACTAGATATTTTGCCTGACTCACCAATGATTCTGCCAGCTCACTACTTTAAACTAAAAGATTATGATATCACACTTGAACTGCAATTAATTCATTTGGCAAAACACTTTACTATTAGCATGTGTCTTTGTGTTAATACAAGAAGTCAATATTTAACTTGTAGGAAATATCACCCTATTCTATTTTCTCTCTTTTTCCAAACTTGACTTCAATCCTTTGTACAGAATTGATATCTATTAATACCTTTGGCTCAGTAATTAATTCTCAGCAGTGGCATCTACTTCCTGCTTTTGATTGTCAGTCAGACTACCTTCACTTATTCTGTTAATGAAATTAGTAAATATGTGAACACCACAACTTCTCATTTTCTGTCTTTTGTAATTTTGAGGCTTCACCCCAAGAATATTGTTTAGTACCAATTTCTGCTACTAGTTACCTTCAAGTGACTTTGTAAAAATTTCCAATACTTGTTTCCCATCTTTTCTGTCATATATTTCTATACCAATGCTTAGATAATGCAATACCTTCTACAATAATAAGCCACAGGTAGTCAGTCCTATCTGGTAGACACAGCACTATCTACCGTACTTTTTGTTTTGTTAATGTCTGCAATTATCTTAAACATTTGGGGTCAAGATAAGATATTTATTTTATTTAGTTTAACCCCAAATCCTTAGCCAGAGATAGTTTATTTATATCATTCATTCATTTGTTCATTTAATAGGTTTTTTCGTGCTAGCATAGGTTAGTGAGAAGCTATTTAAGACAGAATGATTTTACAACTGGATGCTCTTCCCATTGCCAACCCTAAACCTGTTTTTCAGTTAAGGAATTATAATATTTCATAGCTCTTCAAAAGCACAGAGTGACAGGTCATAATGTCAGCAGGAATGTCAACACTGACACCACTGTCTTCTCATGGTGACAAGAGAAATACACACATGCAAATTCACACATACATTTATATCTACACAAGGGGCTTAGTACAGAGTCTGTCCATCAAATTCACTCATAGAGTATTGCTCTGCTCCAGGTAATAGAAAGCACTTGCTCAAAGTGCTGTTCACCAGAAGTGAATCAGAAATCATGTGACTGTGAAGCGTTTTCAGATTCTTAACCATTTTTTGTATGTTTGATTTTTGTGGTTGTAGGAAAATCTAAGAGAAATGAACATGTTCATCTTCTGTTACATATTGACTAACCCTAACCCATAGCTGTTTTAGGGAGTCAACAATTAATCAGAACTGAAATCGAGGAGAATAACTTAATGTTAATATTGTTAGTTGGCTTTGGTTAGTTCTGTCAAAGTTGTAACCAATTAAATATTTTGAGGTGATCCATAAATCTTAGACTTCAAATATAGCAATCTCTTATCTGAGAAATGCAGGGGAGTTTCTTCATAGTCGCTTGACTCACTGAAAATGCTGCAAAAATCCCCCTCAAGTCACACCCTTCAATCTTCAAAATAAAGACACATCTGGTGTAGTTGTAGATACATTATGTCATGTTTTTTTATAAAAGATAGGATGGTTATTACTAGAATGCTTTTGATCGTAGGTCTCCTGGATCATATCACACCAAGGGTTAAACACTAGCAAACCACAACAATCTTCTATGTGATCTGAAATCACTAAGCTCATATTTCATTGTGTTTGATTTGACAGGGTGCAATGTAGCTAGGATCACTTTGCAATCAGTTTGCTCCTTTATGTTGCATATTTCCAATGTCTTAGAACAGTGTTTACAATGGAAATTAGCAAGATAGATGAGATTTGAATCTACAGGAATTTGGTATTGCTGGTAATTTGGCATGTTTCATGCTTATTTCGCCATTTTTTAGATACAGAGTGATCTTAGTGATTTATGTTGATTTGTTGTTAACTGGTACATAATTTTTTTTTTTCCTTTTACTTTGGAGATTGTGGATGAGAACTGTTCTTAAATAGAATTATGCTATATTAGTGGGGAGTTTTTTGTGTGTGGGAGGGTCCTTTTTGCATTTGCTGTCATCATCATTTGATATCTACTTTTTCATGCTTGCAAGAGTCAGATGGAATTTGTTGAAGCAGATTTTTTAGAGCCAGATGCCTTTTCTGTAACCAGCCCTCACCTGTTTCTGATCAAGCTAATATTTCCCTATGGCTAGATAGGTTTTTTCATGGGGGACTAGAAACAAACAACCTCACTAGTATGATGGTGATACTCATTTACAGCCATCATATGATTCTAGCTGAGGGTACACATATACATGCACTCAAATACACATATGACATATACAATATATACAACAGGCTTTCTTTAGTTCCTGTCCAATCAAATCTACTCAGAAGGCTTTCATTGGCCCAGAACTATAGCAGAAGACACTTGTCAACATGCCACACAGTGGAACTGAACCTTAGACTACATGGTTTCGAAGTAAACTTCTTAACCACACAAGGATAAATTAATCCTTAGTTATGTTAGAAGAAACATTCTTAGAACATAGCATTAATTTACTGTATTTTCCTGATTTATACAAAACTTAGTGTGAACATGAACAAATATGTAAGTGTCTATGTGTTGTGTTTGATTGCATATGTGCATGTATGTGTACAAGAGCATTTGTATGACAGCATATATGCATACGTGTATATCTGTATGACTGAATGCATGTATGTACATGTAACATCTGTATGATTGAATGTCTGTGTTGAAAATTTGTCTTAACATTTTATGATTGTTATTGACTCTTCAATTTTCCTAAAATTTCTTTTCTTTGTTTCATGACCTCAAATCTTAACCACTGTATCAAAAGCATATCCAATTTCTCTTATCCTCTTTTGTTTCAGACAACCATTTTATAAAGTATCATTGAAGTTTTTCTTTCTTTTATTATACTGACATGTCAATGGCATTTGTTCTTTTATCCAGGAAATATAAGTTGCTTCTGTTGTTGTTTCAGACTTCATGAAAAATAAGTGGGAAACTGGAAATATTTTACATAAAACACAAAAAATTTCATTTCCATTTTAACACTCAAGGGGATGCATTTATAAATATAATTTGCATTCCAGTGTTTGCATCTACTTCCACTCAGTCAGATATGTTGCTAGGTGGGGTGCATAAATATAAAAGAAAAAATCATAGATTAGTAGGTTGGAGTGTAAATAGATAGAAAAGTATGTAGGTAGATAGGTGGATAATAGGTTTGGTGGTCGGGGAGATATGTAGATAGATTAGGTACCTTGGTAGACAGATGGATTTATATTTAGATATTCAATATTTGTTTTGTAAATATGCCAATTTAAAATAAAATTATATATAACAATAAAAGTATAATTCAAAAAATACGTTTTTCTTTCTGCAAGAAGACAAAAGCATTTGTGTGTAATGCACACTTCCTGTAAATAACATGATCAATACATTTATCATCAAACTCTTTTTTTTTCTTCTCCCTTTTATTTATTTATTTATTTACTTTTTCAAAGAATCAAATGATCAAAAACCAAGGAATATACAACTTATTGAATGTCTGTGTGAATTTAAAACAATTCTGCTAAATTCTTTAAGCCTGAAGAAGTTGAAATAATATTTTAATTTTTTTTTCTTCCTCATCAAATTTATTTTTTTAGATTTTGTTTCTATAACCAAAAGGAAGAAAATTTCAAGAAATCATTTCTCTCTCTCTCTCTCTCTCTCTCTCTCTATTCCCCCATGTGTGTTTTTAAGTGAATATGTTATTCATACTTTGTACATTATTGTTATTTCATAGCCATGTCCAACAGAGAAGTGAGCTTTCCACACCAATCCTAGGTGGAAACAGGTATAGGCTTGGTGCATGCATTTCTTCTTTAATCAAATTTTTCTTTTTAAATATCGTTGTTGTTGCTGGTATTGTTGTTGTTGTGGTTGTTGTTATTGTTGTTGCTATCACTTGTGATAAATATATATATATATATAAATATATATATGTATATATATATTATAATTTGCTGCTGCTAATTCCAGTTTCCAATCTGTTCTCTCACACTTTTTCTTTTCATCTAAAAAGAAGGCACATTTGGAAAGCAATCATCAACAGTTTATGCCATTTCCTTCCCAACAACCACCAACAAATTGATTTGAGAAGCCATTAGATGTGAAAAAAATAGTAAATTAAATAAATAAACTGAGAAATGAAATACAGATTGGATTTTAAAGTCATGTTTATATTTCTTTTCATAATGATTTTATTTTAATTTTCATTGTTTTTTATATTTTATATTTATTTTTAGTTTTTAAAAGAAATCAAAACCAAATCACAATCTTTGATTAAAAATTCTTTTTCACTATTTATATTTTGTTTCTTTCTAATGTATTTTTTTGCTTTATTGTACTTTCTTTTCAAATTTTTTTTTTAAATCTCATCTTTCACACTTGCATAAAATCTTTTTTTATTTTGTGTTTTTATTTCCTTGTTTTATTTTTATCTTTTCTTTCTATTTAAACTGTTGACAGAAAAGATTTCAGCTTGCTCTCCTGCAGGACTGCAAACATCACATAAAACAAAAACAAACAAAAAAGATCCATAAAAATTTACATTAAAAAAAAGACCAAAAACAAATAAGATGTCCAACTTTTCTTAAAAACATCACTGTTGCTTCATAAATAACATGTTGACTTTTGACATTCTTGACCTTCTGTTGTTGTTTGGTCAATAACTTCTTGACCTTTGACATGACTAACCCTTTAAGAAAGCCTGATAAATATCATGTTGACCCTTTTCTTTACATTAGTATTTAAGGATAAGTAATTTATGAAATGCCATAGTAACTTTTGACATTAGCTACTGTTGATCATAAATGTTTTATTCATCTGTTTTGTCATTTTCCTTCTCAGTCTTTCCAGTATTTATCATCAGTACTATTATGTTAATCATTTCTGTTATTTTGAGAAGATCCAAACAAATCTGCAGAAACATAGGTGAATATTCTAACTGCATTAACAGCCAGACTTTTTTTGTTTTGCTGATAAAGTGTAATAATACCAAAACATGTGCAGAGTTTTCACAGCACTACTAAAGGTCAGACTCACTCCTTACTGCATTCTATATTTAATTAGTTAAAATATTTTCCATATTTAATTAAAATTTCAGGGCTCTCTCCTTTGCTTTTTTTTTTTTTTACCAGAATTAATAATTTAGGTAATAATTATTCTCATCAGTAAGGATATCATTTAATCAAAATTTCTTGGTTTATTATATAAACTATGCTAGCCCTCACTTAATTCATTATGTTATCTATCAACTTCTTGTCCTGCTTTATTTACAACTGTCAAGCTGTTTACATTGTTCTGATCTAATTTTTTAAATGGTATTTTTTTCTGGTCAACTCTTGCACTTTACAATATTCATCCATATCAGGGTTTTGTTCTCTTTCTTGTATACAAGAATATAATAAAATCTGTTTGTTATTTGTGTCACATTAACACCATCGTCTGTACCCTCCATACTAATCCATGTCTTCTACATACCCACCTAAAAATTTTACCTCTTTTTCTCCAAGACATGAGTCTCCTGCCCATTATTCTCAACCCTTCAAATTACCCAGGATTTAATTACCCTTTAAATTCACTTCCTCTCTAAAGAGTGAAATCTTTACTTAGATGAATTCTGTCCAACACTTCTCACTTTTAACATCCATCATCAATTATTGTCCACTTTTCCATGCTTTTATGAGTTATACAGAATTTGTTGAGGCAGATTTTCATCAGTTGGATGCCCTTCCTGTTGTCAACCCTCATCTGTTTCCAAGCAAGGTAATATTTTCCTATAGCTAGACATGTTTTTCACAGAAGACTGCAAACAAACAACACTGCTTGTATGATGGAGGTGCTCATTTACAGCCATCATGTAATGTCTAGACAAAGGTACATGCATTTACATATGTGATGGGCTTCTTTCAGTTTCCATCTACCAAATCCACTCCCAAAGCTTTGGTCAGCCTGGAACTATAGTAGAAGACACTTACCCAAAGTGTCATGTGCTGGAACTGAACCTGAAATCATGTAGTTGAAAGCAAGCTTCTTAACCTCATAGCCATGCCTGCATTTGTGATTTAATAGAATTTATCAATTTGCTTTTGTTGTTAATTAGCCTTGTTCAACCTTAATTCAGTAGACCAATGATCACAAACATTCTAACCGTGACTGTCCTGTCTTTTTTCCCAATATAGTGTAGTACCCATGAACTACATTATCCCATATATCCTCTCTTTAAAACAATAGGGTATAAATTGAAGTGAATTTAGTTGCTATTTCTAGCTGTTCAACTGAATATGAAGGCTCCATTCTTATTTGTGTGGCTAACTCCGCTGTTGTTTCCTTAATTATATGTCTTCAATTATAGATTTTTTTAACCACTTTGTCATTATATTTTCTTTTATATCAAAATATTGTACCCCATATATGGCCCGGTCCACACTTTAGAAGTTTGTCTATCTCTAAATTCACACCTATTATTGTAAACATATTTCAGTCTTGACCCTGTTTATGTGGTAGATGAGTACTTTCTTTCAGTGTGACACTCCCCACACTCCACTAACCACTAAACCCTAAAAGGAAAAAATAACCCCTTCCTGTCTTGCTATGAAGCTTCATGCAAGCAAAGGGCACATCCTATAAAATTTAGAAGCAATTCAAAGCCACTGAATTTACCATCTTCTAAACATACATAACTGGTGACATCCTACCTGTAGGAATGACTGTTGCTTTTTTTTTTATGTCAAGAGGCTTTCAAATATGACTGAACTGAGGGCTGTCATTCTTTCATCATGGTAGTTGTTGTTTATCCCTAGGACTGCCCTGATCAAGTAGACTATAATCAAAAGTATTCCACCCATGACCATATCGTGTATTTTAGTTCTTTGACAAATGAATTGCACCCAGTTATAGTAAGTCTTCATTTCTGCTACTCTTCAACTTACATAGTTGTTAGTATTAATCAGCAGTCAAACACTACCTTTCCTGTCCTTTTTGTATCAAATTTCACTCTACATATATACAACAGATGCTATTTGAGCTATTGGGACTCTAAAGTCTTTTTGCTACCTCATTCTTCCCAATATTTATGTTATCAGTATTCTCCTTCATTACCAAACATTTTCCAATCCCTTAATGCCACTTACATTATGCTGTTTATAAAAAAAACTTAGATTTAAATGTCAAGATCTGTTTCAGAATGCCTAACTCAGTTATCTTCTTTAGAAACCAAGATAGTATATCAATATGTAAGTATTATTACTCAAGCTTTACATTTAATTCTTTAAAAATGTCTTGGAAATATCCTCTAGTATTATTGTGAACAAATTTAGATTGACTAAATTTATACAGTTTATACTTCTCCAGGATGTTTAACATTCTGCTCAGGAGTGTGTAATAGCATTATTTTCTTATATATATATATATATATATATATATATATATATATAAACATAATTAAGGGATCAGCAACAGTTGCTTCACCACATACCGGAGTTCAGAAATAGCAGCTAAAGTGCTAAAATTCCAACAGATAGCAATACTTGTAACTCACAAAGGCAATGGTGTTTACATACCGAAGTGCTTGGTAAAAATTATTAATTATTAATTTATTAATAAATTAATAATCCTTTACCTTTTTATTTGTTATATATATATATATATATATATATAATTCTATTTTGGAGCAGTAAACTTTCCCACAGCTTTGCTGTTTATTTCTTGGTTACTTGATTTTCCTTACAGTACATTAACTTGCCACCCAGCTATTCTGACCAATCACAGTGTGCTGACAGTTGGCAATATTTAAGTGTACAAAAATACAGCCAGCTGTCACTTGCAACTGAATATGGCTTGGTTATGTGTACTGCATTGAAGGCAATTGTTTTAAGTGCCTATGTAGTCACAAGCAGACATAGATACTCTCTCATTTCTACACCCTTGATCCAGTAGTACACCCAGGATGTGACAGCTAGAGGAAGAGCGCAACACCAGCAACCAGCTGGTACTCATTTACAGCTAAATAAACTGAAGCAATAAGAAAATTATTTTGCTCAAGGACACAATACATCACTTGGTCCAGAAACTGAATTTACAACCTTTAAAGTATAAACCACTTTTATTTCACAAAGAATAGAACAATCAACAATCCTTACCTTTATCAATATAGACATGCCAATGCAAGAGTCTCCTTAAAGTGTATTGTTAAAAAAAAATAGAAGAATTAAAGAATAAAAGAATCTCTCAGACTTAACTTTGCAAGGATATTGTTAGAAAACAATAAACTGCTATACAAGATTCTGACATACCATGCAATAGCCAGAATCCCAAATCATTTTAGGTGAACTTTGACAAACCTAGCTGATTGAGTGATTGAACAATTAATCAAACAATTGAGAAGTTAATTGGTTAAATGTTAATGAAAAGAAGTAAAACTAGACCAGTGCATGTGCTTATTATTAGCATAATGACCCTCCTGTGGTACAATAAAATTTGCTTCAACGTAAGTTCACATCAAGAATCTTACAAACCAAATAGAAAAATGAAATAAAATTAGTATTTTACTTTTAATATCTTTCAAACATTCCTTTAGTTTGCTTGGATCAGTTTGAATGATTTTCTTATTTTGTTTGTTTCTGTCTAATTCAACAACAAAAGAAATAAACTGAAAATGTTTTATAGCAACTATGATGGAAATATCTCATTTTAAGCTCACCAACAAATGAATCCGGCATAAGAAATTTCAATTTGTTGAAGAAAGTTAATGAGGGAAAGCAATAAGGGAATACAAAACATATTGTCCAAAATTTTGAATACCACCTGTATTAACTGGACTATTAAATGTTATACACTGCTGTTATACACTTCCAATTTTTCTTTGATTGCATGCTTCTTTTCCAGCTTGGCTAAAATTGTTTAACTAAACCATCTTCGTATCATCATTAAGGTCTTCTGAGTGGTCTATTTTGATTTCTTGGATGCTGTTTGGCAACTGTCATCTATGAATCTTAATTTTGAATATAATTCCTACTAATTCTAGACCTTTGAACCTTTATTGTGAAATAGTATTTATTTTCTGAAAGAAACTTCATACATTCAAGACTGTCAGCAACTATTATATTACAAATCCTTTTTAAAAGTCTTATTTTCATTTGGACAATAGAGCAATGACAATAAGACAATAGCCTTAGTACCATTGAATATCTGAGCTATTTAATCTTTCTTCTTATATGTGACAGTTGAAATACTGACCCTGAAAAAGTTAATGTATATATTCATTTACTTATTGATTTGTAGCATATATGATACTAAATAAGAAATGTAGTTCCAAAAGAACAAAAAGCTTAGTCTCTAGCAAACCTGCTATTTCTTTGATATAGTGCAAATTTGTGTGTCTAACGCACACGCACACGCACACACACACACACACACACACACACACACACACACACACACACACACACACATATATATACACACAAAGTATGGAGGTTTATTTCACAGGTGATCTAAATGATTAGGTACACTAGGTTAGTGCTGTAACGGATTACTAGGGCTCCAAGGTTACAGCCAAGATGGTAGTTATGGAGCCATTGCAGATTTCCAATGCAGCGGATATATAATTGTTAAAGAGGACAACAAATGTTAAGGCAAGGTAGACATCTCAAGTCGTATACGTTATTATTATTGGACAAAAGTTCAAAGTCTTACAACTGTTTCTAGGATATCTCAGAGTATGGGATATTCCGTCATTGGAAACAAATAAGGAAAATGAGAAGGGTATAGATTAATGAAATGATGACATAGAGGACAGGAGTAAAGGAATTAGGAAATGAAGAGAGGGAAGAAAAAGAAAGCGTAAAAGTTCACAGTTCAATTTTCCAATGTTGTAGAAGTGCAATCCTGTGTAGATCCATGTGGGTTAAAGTCCTGATATTGTAAACATCCAGAAAAAAAGACACGAACATATCAATGTTCAATAACAGAATGTGAACTTTTATGCTTCCTTTTCTTCTCTCTCTTCATCTCTTAATTCCTTTACTCCTGTCCTCTATGTAATCATTTCATTAATCTATACCCTTCTCATTTTCCCTTTTTGTCTCTGAAGATGGAATATCACATACTCTGGGATATCTCAGAAACAGCTGTAAGACTTAGAATTTTTTTCCAATTATGATAATGTATATGACTTGAGATGTTTACCTTGCCTTAACATTTGTTGTCCTCTTTAACAATTATATATATATATATATATATATATATATGCATATATCAGTTTGTCACACTCCGGTAAAGTGCATTAATTCACAAAATGTTTATATATTTATCCTAGTGTAACTGGCATTTTCTTTCATACATCTACCTGTATATACAAATGTTCTTTGAACTATTACATTTATTAAATAGTTTTTTCTTATTTATGCTCTCAAACAGATACATTTATGTTATATGTATGTATATAGGTGCAAGAGTGGCTGGATGGTAAGAAGCTTTCTTCCCAACCACACGGTTCTGGGTTCAGTCCCACTGTGCTTACACAAGTGTCTTCTACTATAGCCTCAAGCCAACCAAAGCCTTGTGAGTGGATTTAGTAGACAGAAACTGAAAGAAGCCCATCATGTATTTGTGTGTCTGTGTCCCCCCCCCCACCATCGCTTGACAACCAATGTTGATGTACTTACGTCCCTGTAACTTAGCAGTTCAGCAAAATAGACTGATAGAATAAGGACTAAGCTTACAAAGAATAAGTCCTGGGGTCGATTTGTTCAACTAAAGGCGGTGCTCCAGCATGGCTGCAGTCAAATGGCTGAAACAAGTAAAAGAAAAAAAGAAATATATATATATACATATATAATCATTTTAGAATATTAATATCGCTATCTACACTACATTTTGATCAGTTTGCTCTCCAAACATCATCATATGTCTTAGTCCTAAATATATTCCTTCTACCTGATTGAATTCACTGGAATGTTTATTTCTAATCTCGGGATAATAACACTCTGATTCACTAATCTGCAGATGCATGCATATATCCTGGTATAAGTTACCTGATGATGGTTGGAGATCAAGCCTATCAAAATATTGTATTTATATAAATATTACAAAAATTGTTTCATTTCAGTGGATGAAGTTAATAGTCCAAAACATTATTTCTTATATTGGAAGCATTACTCAAGTTTGCTATTTTTATTAAGACATTTCCTTAATTGTCCTTTATATTATATTTGTAAAAAATTAGGTTCCTAAATAATATGTTAAGTTTCTAGATCTTTTGTATCTTGTGGAAGGAATGATTATTAGTGCCATTTGTTTATTGCCATTCTTTTATGGTTAAAATTCCTGAGAATCATATATTATATGGATGATATCATTATTTATGGATTTAAAATATTGTTATTTTTGTTACTTTCAGTACCAACAAATGACTTTGTTTATAATTTGTTATTTATAACAATTCCATGGCTAATTTTTTCTTTCTTTTGTACAATTCTGCCAAGCTTGGTCTTGTATTCTGCAGTGCAATATGCTACAATGGCTTAGTATTGTAAATGTATGGTCACTTAGTGACAAAGTTTTGCATTTATATGTCCCTTGCAACAGTTTTAGTCATGGAGTTTACTACTTTCGTATTTACATTAGAATGGGTTTATCATCACTGGTTATTTAAAGTATGCTCTGTGACTTGCAGGCTTATGGTTTTATGTTGAAGAGGATGTTTTCTTTTCATTCTGGTAAATCTGTAATATATTGTTACTTTACAATTAGGTATGAATAATGCAGTTTTATGGGAGCATTTTATAATGTATCTTTTCTATAAATAAGTACATTTTGGTTCATGTAGTAACTTTTATATATATATATATATATATATATATATATATAGCTTATTTTATTCTACTGGATATTGTATTTTTTATATATGTGAAAATGAATTTGTTTCTATAATATTCTATGGCTTAGTCTACTAACATGTTTAAGTATCTGTTTCTAACTAATGTTTGTTTAATTATTTTGATTTCATTATGTAAAATGTCTTTTGTGGATGAGAACCTAAAAGCTCTTATCAAGAGGGATTTTGCTCCAGACATTTCACAAATAGACATAAAGTTCCTCTAGTATTACACTTACTTTTTCAAACTTAGGACTATTTGCTATGAAATGAAATAATATGAAGAGAAATAATATAAGATCATCTTTACCTTCTTTCTCTTATTTGCTCATTTCATTGATGCTCATTGTCTTAGTAAATATTACCTGTATTTGAAGAAATAAGCTTAAAACAAGCTTTGCATCAAAATTATATTCAATCTCAATTTCTGTAGCTTCATAAATTAGAGAATTACAGTTGCAAAGAATCAAGGATTTGGATTTTCAGATTCTCTCATCTTTATCTAAAATAATCTGTTCATCTCTGTGTTCTTAACACTGCTGTAGGACATTCCCTATTCACAAAGGTTCTAGTAAAAGTTCTCTAACTATTTAAAATACCTATAAACTGTTCTTAACTAATTTGACTTCTTTCTTGAACATTCCATTACATTAAAACCTCTTATTAATGTAGGTTTTGTTTTTGTGTTGTTAAATATGTGTCTGAAGGGTAGTGTTCAATGTGGCTTAAATTATACTCTAGTTTTCATGCAGATAACTGTTGATATCTGGTGATGGTGAGGAAGGTGATATATATCATTATCATCTTTTTATTGCCAATTTCCCTGTGCTTGCATTACATAGATTCTCAATGGCCAGATGCCTTTCTTGCTGCCAACTCTCACCTGTTTCCGACTAAGGTGTTATTTCAAATGACCAAATATGTTTTCTTGGAAGATTGGAAGTGGATACTGCTTGTGTGACAGTAACACTTATTTTGCAACTATCATGCAATATGAAGGTAATGAGTCACACACACACTCACAATGGGCTTCTTTCAGTTTCTGTCTACCAAATCCACACATTGTTGCAATCAGCTACTAGGCGAAATTCAAGTAGACTGTTATTTTTTGATATGATGAATAAATGTATGTGTACATAAAACTCTCCAAGAACAATATAATTTAGCAAGATATGTCATTGTTAACCCATTACCTCCCATAATTCTATTAACTGGAATTTTTTTATGAAACTTTGATTTCTAGCATAAAACAGCCTTAGAATGATCAAAATAACATTTTAAATAGAAATAAGCGAGATATTAAGGTGAAAAATTAGCAAACCTCATTTGAATATCAGAGAAATATACCTAGTAGATATAGCAAAAAGGTTAGATATGTGTAAATATTGGCAGATAATTATGAAATTTGTAATTTTTAAGTGATCTCATATGAGATCACTGGTAGATAATGGGTTAATTTAATAAGGTCAAGGTGTATATATATTACCCAAATATCAAACACATTTCAATTTTTTAAAAAAACTACCTTCCAGATGAATTAATGAAATATTTATGCTAAATATATTTTGTACACTTATTTAAATACTATTCGTACTTGATAAATACTTTTCTTTCTTAATTACTTTGTTACCAAAAGGTTTTATGAGAAACTGGCTTTAAATGTTTGAGAAATTAACTCTAGATTTAGTTCTATATTAAAAAGACAATACAAAGTTATTACGTCTTTTCCTTTTTTATTAGGAAACATAACCTAGATATTTTTTAATGACTTTAGCACATAACTATAATTATGGGAGGTTAACTAAGTACTATCTGCCAAATGGTGTCAATATTGTTTTGCAAGACTGTATAATGGGTCAGATCAGATGTTTTTGGCAATGTGATAGCATGATGTACTTGAAGCAGTCGGTGAGAAATAGTAGTTTGTTTGCCATCAAACCTACTCTATTTTAAAATTTACTAGTTATTTACATATCAACTCATTTAATACACATGTGTTTTACTTCTACTGACATAATAAAATGTAAATCATGCACTTAAAGCTGCTGATGTATAGATATTTTTTTTTTTTTTATCATTGCATTTTAAAGAAATTATAAAATTTCTGTAGCCTACAGGAGAAAAAAAAATTAACTTCTTTTATTCTAGATTTTATCAAATAAAAACAGGAAGCTGAAGATCACTTCACTAAATTTAATTATGCTACCCAATGCGAATGTTTACAAATATTGGTTCATTCACAGTTTCAATGGAAATTACTGATTACATAATAATAATGATAATCAGACAAAATACTTGGCAGCATTTCTTTTGGCTTTTAATGCTCTGAGTTCAAATTTCACTGAGGTTAACTTTGTCTTTCATCCCTCCATGGCTGGTGTAATCAACTACCTTCTCTCCCTAAAATTGCTGGCCTCGGGTTGAAATTTGTAAGAATTATTCTTTAGGCAGTGAACTGGCAAAATTATTAACACATGAGACAAAATGCTTAGCTGCATTTCTTCTGGTGGTTTGCATTTTGAGTTCAAATACTGCTGAGCTCAACTTTGCCTTTTTGGAATTGATAAAATATAGTACCAGTCTAGTACTGAGGCCAGTGTAATCAATCCTCTTGTTCCTTCCCCTCAAAATTACTGGACTTGTGACAAAATCAGAAAGAACTATTATTATTATTATTATTATTATTATTATTATTATTATTATTATTATTATTAAGGTGGCGAGCTGGCAGAATCATTAGCACACTGGACGAAATGCTTAGCCACATTTCACCTGTTGCTATGTTCTGAGTTCAAATCCGCCACGGTCAACTTTGCCTTTCACCCTTTCAGGGTCAATAAATTAAGTACCAGTTGAGTACTGGGGTCGATGTAATAATAATAATAATAATTATTATTATTATTATTTTAAGGTGGCAAGCTGGCAAAATCGTTAGCATGCTGGACAAAATGCTTAGCAGTATTTCACTCGTCACTACATTCCAAGTTCAAATTCCGCTGAGGTTAACTTTGCCTTTCATCCTTTTGGGGTTGATAAATTAAACACCAGTTGATTACTGGGGTCAATGTAATCAAGTTATCCCCTCCCCTGAAATTGCTGGCCTTGTGCCAAAATTTGAAATCATTATTATTATTACTGAGTGAAAGAGCAGTGCATGCCATGAAAGTGACACTGGGGTAAAATATACGAAGCCCAGTATATCCATCATGTAATTGACTGTCCCCCTCCCCACAAAATCCAGGCCATGTGCCTATAGTAGAAAGGATTATTATTATTTTAAGGTGGTGGGCTGACAGAATCAGCATTCTGGACAAAATGCTCAGTGGTATTTTCCCCATCGCTACATTCTGAGTTCAAATTCCACTGAGGTCAATTTTGCTTTTCATCCTTTCGGGGGCGATAAATTAAGTACCAGTGAAACACTGGGGTTGATGTAACCAACTAGTCCCCTTCCAGAAAATTTCATGCCTTGTGCCTTTAGTAGAAAGGATTATTATTATTATTACTGTTATGACTACTACTACTACTACTACAAGGCGGCAAGCTGGTAGAATCATTAGTTTGCTGGACAAAATATTTAACAGCATTTCTGCCAGTTTTATGGTTTGAGTTCAAATTTCACTGAGGTTGACTTTGCTGTTCATCTTTTTGAGGTTGATAAAACAAATCCCATTTGAACACTAATAACCCTCTCCCTCAACATCTCTGGTCTTATTGCTATTGTAATTATTATTTTACTATTATTATTATTATTATTATTATTATTATTGTTATTATTGAGTGAGAGAGCATTGCATGCCATCAAATTGACACTGGGGTAAAATATATGAAGCCCGGTATACTCACAATGACTGCCTGTCTGATAAGGGTACACTAAGCACATGCATCACAACCATATGTGCGCGACATGGTGATTTCATATCAAGACAAACAGCACATGACCTCGCAGGTGGGGCCCAGTTAGAATTTCTTCAGGCCAAGTAGCCCATCTCACTTAAAAGGTCCCTGATTAAGGGTTGTTTAAGGATGTTTCCAGAGCTGAATTATCCAAACCCCAAAGAATTCCTCTCAACACATGGCTATGATGCTCCCCCACTACTCTGCTCATGATCAGAGATGCACATATCGTCAGCCACTAAGGGACATGCTCAACTAGTTAAGGTCAAACAACTGACAAGCAGATCTGTGGTATTGAGCAGAATATTTGCTGTAGCCCATCTTTTATACCAAGACAAAACAATGTACATGATGACACTTCCAATCAGTTAAGATAAGAAGCCATGAGAGTCACTACCTGGTACTACATTATTATTATGATTATTATTATTATTATTGGGTGTTGGTATTGTTCTTTACATTCTGAGTTCAAATTCTGTTGGGATCAACTTTTCTTTTTATCCTTTCAAAGTGAATAAAATTAAATGTTATGTACTGACTCTCTCCTCCCAAAATTTCTGGCCATTTGCGTAAATTAGAAAAAGATTATTATTCTTAGGGTCATGGATTGGTAGAATCATTAGATCATCAGAAAGAAATACCTTGTGGTATTTGTTCCAACTCTTTACACTCTGAGTTTAAATCCTGTTTCAAACCCTAATCTCAACATGATGTCATGTGGGTAAGTCTTAGAGTTTTTGGTTATAAATTTGTCTGTCTTTTTTTATCATTCCCACAGCACTTATTATTATGGGTAATGTTTCTGTTTACACATCTAGTTTTCTACATTTCCAGATCCTTATATTTGGATAATTTCTACATTTCACTTAGAAATATCTTGTCATCTGTTGGAATTGGTATATCAATTTAGAGATATATTTTTTATTATGGTCTTTGACAATAATATCCAGATGGTTTGTTCTAATCTATTTGTATAAATTGGAACATCTCAAAGTATAATCTCTGTCTGTCATTCTCTGAGACCATTTTCTGTGGATATTTCATAATCATGGAATAGTTTATGCTCTATGAAAGCTCCATCTTTGCCAGGTCTCTTTATATATTCCATTGTGATTAAGACTGGACTGTGAGACATATGTCATTGACTCCGTTTTTACAGCCTCTACATTTTCTGCAATTCCCTGTTGCCTTAATGTATGATTTTGGTATCCAGAGTATGCATTTAAGGCAATATTAAATTAGAATTATGTATCATGCTTAATGTATATACACTGTTGTTAGGCCAGTTACTGTGGTAGCTATCCTGAGATAACATCTCTTATGGATTTGATGTGTTAAAAACACTGTCTATCATACATACAGATGCACATATACAACATACATGGGATGAATTTTCATCTTTTTTATATATACTGTGCTTTTAACACAGCTAGTCCATAAGAGAGTTACCTCAGGACAAATACCACAATAACAAGCCTGTTGACAGCACATACATTACATATGATACATACATGGCTAATACAATTTTGATCATTTCTGGTGGGAAGGCTTTTTCTTGTGCTGTTATCAAAACACCTTTGACCTCAGCTTTGTTTCCTGTGCTTCTCATCTAATGTTAATTTTTTCCTAAATTTTACATCTTTTCCTCAGACTTGGTAGTATTGGCCATGTAGGAACTTTTCCTTGCTACCATGATATTTTGTAGTCCCATTTTTAATAAAGTTTCAAATTTTCTTTATACTTTCTCTTGCAGTTTCTTCTTATAGCCTCCACCATTTGTTTTAATTTTTAGATCTCCTTGAAGATGTAAAACTAGTTTTTCATTTTGTTCATATTTTGAAGTTATTTGTATTTAGTTCCTCTTTATTCTTTATTAGATATTTATAGTCCTACAGGTGATATTTCAAAATAATTTTCTAGTTTCTGAAAACCTCTGCATCCTTGTAAATACTACATAGAATGTTGCTCGTCAAAAAAAAAAAAAAAATACATACACATTATAAATAGTTTATTTAATCAAAAAAATACTTCATTCAATCCTTTTAATGGGTCTCCATTTATGACTTTGATTTCCTTCATGGCTCACTCTGGAAGCTCCCATCTCCAGAATGAAGTTTCTGAAACCCACCACTGCACTATATACAAATTGATATAATTCCCAATAAGTATTTGCATTACATCTGGGTTTTTTTTTTCTGTGCTTATTTGAGGTAGTATTTTTAATGTTGGATACTCTTCATATCACCAACTTTTTCCTGTTTTAGAAGTAAGTACATGCACAGCACACACACAGACAGATAGAGAGAGACAGACAGATAGAGAGAGACAGACAGATAGAGAGAGACAGACAGACAGACAGACTATTGGTTTTCGTGTAGTTTCACTCTACCAGTTTCATTGACAAAGCATATGCCATCCCAAAGTAATAATAAAAGAAACTTTTCCAAGTTGCTGTACAGTGGAACTCAACTGAAGGCCAGAAGGTTGTGAAGTGAACTTCTAAACCACACAGTTATACATGTTCCTAAACATATCTCCACTTCAGTATATAATCATATACTTTTCAATTCTATCAGCTTATACTTGAGGCAGGAAACTAAAAATTAGTTTGGAAATATTAAAGTAATTGTTCATCTCTTTTTGAAATTTTCCTTTTAATTGGTTCATTATCTAAATCATTCCAAGAACTAACTGGCTCTATTCTGATGATGTCATGATGTGTATGCCCACTTGATGGTTATCAAATATAAATTTATTGACAAGCTCCTAAAAATAAATGTTTGGCTGTTTGCCCATTATTGTCCTAATCATAGCCATGTTTTTGTTTTGCTTTGTTTTTTTTTTTAAATTTGAACCTTTGAATTCATGAATAAATCATAATATCATTTTGATTAAATTGATTGTCATAACACATTCTTTGTAGAATCAATTTAAATATCATTAACTATTAAAATTTAATTAGTTTGCATTTATAGTAATTTACAACCAATCCTTGAGAATTAACAGCTATCCTTTGCCAAACATTTATTTAGCTCATTAATTTATGTTAGCAATGTTCAGGTGTTCATATTCTAAGAATATGAACTGAAGAATTTAGTCCATATTTGAGAATTTAGATAAATATATTTTACTTTGATGTATTATATTTTTTCATCAACTTTATTTTTAATCTCTACATTTGGGAAAGCTGCAATTTATCATATAACAACACTCTTATCGTTTCTGCTAATTTATTTCACATTATTAATTACTCTCACCTTAAATGAGTTAGTAATTAAATTGGAACTTATTTATTAGTATAGGCCGTTGCATGATAAACAGGTGTCATGATACCTGTGAAACATGATTTGCATATTGATTTAGCAATTATTGGTATAATGTAAATCAAATTAAGAACTTAAATAAAGTATATAAATTAAGAAATGAATCTTAATCATTGTGATTGTTGGATGGTGTAATAATTATTGTTGGCTATGAAAGTTGAATAAATTTAAAATGGAAACACTGAGGCTCTAAGTAAAACAAAATCAAAATACCAAATATATTAAACTCTATAAATTTAATTACATATTTAAAATAGCATAGAAGATTTAGTAAAATAAATAATTATATAAAGTCTTATGCTGAAGCTTTAGAATCCTGCTGTATTCACATATTCCTTTGTTGGCATGATTATTGCATGTAACAACTTTAATTACAAAATCTTACATTGGAATCTATCATAATTCAATCATGAACTACATTGACTAATTTATAGGACAATGTCAAGAGTTTCTTTTAAAATCACAGATGAAATGTCTGTAACCTTGGTGTTCAACAATTAACACCAAACAAATGACAGGTATAATTCTATATCAGCATTACAAATTGCTATATAATACTAACTCCAGATAATACCATTTATAGCATTTTACCACTGCTGTTATCAGTGACCATTCCAAAAACAAACAGTACAAAATGCCAACTGAACAAAAGGTTAACAACAGTGAAGTTCACTTGAAATGTCAAGATTACCTCAGTATTTAATTTTGTTATTTAAACACTAAAAAGCAAAGATAACTTTTCAAAAAATAATGATAAAGCATATAGAGATGAAAAAACAATAATATTTTCTCTGATATAAAAGTATAAGCATGTACATACATGTATGGTAGTGAAATGGCAGGGTCATTAGATAGGCTGCCTCACTGACTTTACCTTGACTGTATGCGCTCTGGGTTCACTTCCTACTGTAATCAACTTTACCTTTCATCCTTTCAGGGTTGATAAAAAAAAATGTGGCCATCCAGAGTGGTGGATTGGCACAACTGTTAAAGGGCTGGGCAAGATGCTTTGTGATACCTGTTTGAGTTCTTTGTGTTCTGACAACAATCATCATCAACAGCAGCATTTAATGTCCATGTTCCATGCTGGCATTGGTTAGCCAAGGACAGCGCTGTAAGCCAGTGTCTCTTTTGGCATTGTTTCTACAGCTAGATTCCCTTTCTAATACCAACCACTTCATGCTACTGGTATTAGTAAGGTTGCCATGCAGCTCACAAGACTATGAATCCAGAGGGAGAGTGGCTTTATGCTAGGAAATAAGGAGTTAAAGTGTAAGGACAGGGCAGATGCTTGCTGTAGAGGAGCTACATGGCTATTCGTATTTCGAAGACAGAGTGAGACTAGTCGGCAGGAGCCAAGCTATATTGAGTGCCAGCCTTGCTCAAAATAAAATCTTTCTCAGGTTTGTGCATATATGAGAAGATATATGCCCAATCTTGACCAACAGAGGCCTGGAATTATAATAATTTTTCCTATTCGTTAACTACATACACTGAGTAGTAAGCTTGATCTGTTGCTCAGCTTAATGTTACAACCTGCTTCTTATCAAAGTCCCTTTTGCTATGAATATTCAGGCCAGTGGTTTGGGAATAATCTTATCTTGTCTTCTGACCAGTCATAAAGGACCTGGAAAGGATTATGGGGCACTGATTAATTCATTGTAAGAGAAAGCAGGAAAAGATTGAATGTGGTAATAAATTCTCAGTGAGACAACATTAACTGTGAATGTTTATAGCAATTGGAACTAGTTTGAGTATAAGGAGTAAATCAACTAAAGATTAAAAAAATGATTTATTACATGCATTGTGCTAATACTCTACATAGACTAAGTTTACTTGAATGGAAGAGCTTAAGTTACACAAACACACACATACTCTTTCACTCACATTATATATTTTATATTTTTATGTAGAATACAGCATTAATCAGAAGTATTGAAACAATAAATTTAAATATTACAAAGCCTGGCTATGGAGGAAATAAGAATGTGAATGCATCCATTCTATGCAGAACGTTTTATACTGAATTGTTAATAAAAATAAGGATATTTCTGATTAAAAAATAGGTTAGAGAAGTAAAGTTACAGTGGTGTTAATAATTTGGTTCAGTTCCTCCTATACCCTCAACCACATTGTGTAGCAAGTTGATGCCACTGGTTTCTGTTGCCTGTGGTTTTCTTTGCATCCGGACATATAGTATTGGCTTCTCACATGTCAATTGCTATGCCACATAGCTCTTCAGACTTTCTCTCTTTCTATTTCTCTCTGTTGGTGTCCATTTAAAAGCTGTTTTAGTCTGACACTGTTCTGTTAGCCTGAATATGTGAGCTGCTGGTTTTAATCTTCATTCTCTGATTATTTTACTTAGTGGTCTGGTGTCAACTCTCTTTAGAATGTCTTCATTGGTCATGTGGTCTTACCAGTATGTTCCCAGAATCCTTTGGGACACATTTAGCTTTCTGTCAGTTTTCACAACATTCTTCCGTTTTCTCACTGGCATATGCCAGTATGCTCCGTTGGATGTGTAATGTCAATGTGAATACCCGTCAGAGTGTAAGTATCTTGAGAGAAAAGCTGAACATTAGAAGCATCAGTTGTGGCGTGCAAGAGAGACGATTGCGCTGGTATGGACATGTGGTGAGAATGGAGGAGGATAGCTGCGTGAAAAAGTGCCACACCCTAACAGTTGAGGGAACCCGTGGAAGAGGTAGGCCCAGGAAGACCTGGGCTGAGGTGGTGAGGCAAGACCTTCGTACATTGGGCCTCACCGAGGCGATGACTACGGACCGAG
>NC_068981.1:134781808-134783308 GCF_001194135.2 Octopus bimaculoides
TGCGGGTGGCACATAAAAGACACCATTTCGAGCGTGGCCGTTTTCGTGCGGGTGACACGTAAAAGCACCCACTACACTCTCTGAGTGGTTGGCGTTAGGAAGGGCATCCAGCTGTAGAAACTCTGCCAAATCAGACTGGAGCCTGGTGTTGCCATCCGGTTTCACCAGTCCTCAGTCAAATCGTCCAACCCATGCTAGCATGGAAAGCGGACGTTAAACGATGATGATGATGATGATGATAGTTAATAATAACTCAATTCAGCTATTGGTTAAGTAATAAGTGAATGAAGCTGTTATAGAGCATAATTTCTTAGACAGTATCAAGAAAACTAAGCAACAAGCTTATATCAGCATAAATTAAATCAATAGAACCTCTTTTAGGCATTATATTTCTAATTCTTATACATTTCTTTCAATTTTCATTGAATCTTTTTTTTTTTAATTAAGTTTAGATCTTTATAAGTCATTTCAAGTGAATAAAAAAAATAAGACTTTTTTCCTCTTTTTTTGTTGATCTTTACTATAACTTAGTTTGAAATTTGTATTTTTTTTCATTTTTTCCCCTCCTTTCTTATTCATGTGCAGTGATTCTTTTTTTAAATTCCATCAACAATCTTCATTCAGTTTTTGTTTGTTTATTTTTTAAATAACAGCAGTATATGAATTAGCTTCTTTTTTTTTTTTTATCTAGTCCATTCTTTCATTTTATATCTGCATTGATATTTATGAACATCTCTTGTTCTCTTAATGCAACCATAGCCATCATCTCAATCAACATCTGTTTCTCTTGTATAGATTGAAAGCCAGTCTTACATCATACTAGATGTACTCTCCTGCTAACATCAGATTATGTGTACTATACTACCAACATCATGCTGAATGTACTATACTGATGAACAGACAAGAGTTATTAAAACGATCTAGAAATAAACTTTTTTTTTTCTTTAACTATTCATCTTCATTTACAAATCCTTCAAGTTAGAATTTAATACAAATATTTATCAAGCCTTTATTACCTATTGACATCTTTCACCAGTCCTCAGTTAAATCGTCCAACCCATACTAGCATGGAAAGTGGACGTTAAACGATGATGATGATATATATATATGTGTGTGTGTGTGTAGAAATATGTATATACACATATATGTATATATATGCATATATATGGATATGTATATATATATGTGTGTGTGTGTGTGTGTGTGTATATATGTATATGTATATAGGTATATATATATATATGTGTGTGTGTGTGTGTGTGTGTGTATATATATATATATATATTATTTTATTTAAAAGAGTTCCAACTCTGTCTGTTTTTTATGTTTTATTTATATTCTTGTAAAATTAATGTGGGATATAGAATATGGAATATACAATATATAATATAAAAATGGATGGTACAATGAAATGAAGTATTGAATGTCTTATTGAATATATGGAATATGTCTTATTGAATATATGAAATATTGAGTGTTCAATATAAAGGATTAAATATA
>NC_068981.1:134784079-134791972 GCF_001194135.2 Octopus bimaculoides
ATATATATATATATATATATATATATATATATACATATATATATAATGTACATACAAATATGGTAACTATTTAAAAATTATTTGTTACATTTTATTAGATTGTTCTCTTTACCCTTTCTTCTCTCCTTTGTTTATAACCAAAGATATTTTATCACATAAGGAATAGCAACACTAGAACCAACTCTGATCAATGTATTCTTATGTCTTTTTTTATCAACTTCTATTTATTTATCATTATCCTTATCACCTTGCTAATATCATTGCCATTATTAGCACTGCATGATGGCACTCTGGTATAATTCCAGATATTTTTATGCACTTCTGTATGTAAGTGGTTTGCTGTTCTCTAAGTGTGTGTGGGTATGTAAAATATGCATACACACACACTCACACACTATTTTCTATACTTATACACTTTTTTTGTTTCTTGCAATGATGATGATGATGATGATGATTATTATTATTATTATTATTATTATTATTATTATTATTGCTACTACTATTATTATAATCATCATCATCATCATCATTATTATTATTATTATTATTAGCACATTGGACAAAATTCTTAGTAGCATTTCTTCCAGCTCTTTGCATTCTAATTCAAATTCCACCAAGGATAACATTGTTTTTTTTCTTAAAGGATCAATAAAATGAGTACTGGTTGCGCATTGGAGTCAATCTAATTGACTTCCACCTTCCCTCAAAATCACTGGCCTTGTGCCATATTCAAAACGAAATTATTATTATTATTATTATTAGTAGTAGTAGTAGTAGTAGTAGTAGTAGTAGTGAGCTGGCAGAATTGTTAGTAGGCTGGGTAAAATGCTTAGCAGCATTCTCTCTCTCATTACATTCGGAATTCAAATTCTGCTAAAGTTGACTTTACCTTTCTACCAGTTGAGAACTAGGGTTGATATAATCGACTTATCCCTTCCCCTGAACTTGCTGGCCTTGTGCCAAAATTTGAAATCATTGTGATTATTGAGTGGGAGAGCAGTGCATGCCATCAAAGTGATACTGGGGTAAAATATACGAAGCCCAGTAGACCCATCATGACTACCCGTCTGATAAGGGTACACTAGGCATGTGCATCATGACTTTATGTGTGCAACATGGTAATATCATATCAAGATTAACAGTGCATGACTTTGCAGGTGGGGACCAGTTAGAATTTTCTTCAGGTCGAGTAGCCCATCTCACTCAAAAGGTCCCTGAGTAAGGGTTATTTAAGGATGTTGAACGAAACACCCATGTTTCCTGAGGTGAATTATCCAAACCCCAAAGAATTCCTCTCAACACATGACTATAATGCTCCCCCACTATTTCTGCTCATGATATCATGAGCCACTAAGGGACATACTCAACTGGCCAAGGTCAAACAACTGACAAGCAAATTTGTGGTATTGAGCAGAATATTTGCTGTTGCCCATCCTTCTATACCGAGACAAAACCATGTACATGATAACACTTCCAATCAGTTAAGATCAGAAGCCATGAAAGCCACTGCCTGGTACTACATTATTATCATTATTGCAGCAAGCTGGCAGAATCATTAGCATGTCAGACAAAATGCTTAGCAGCATTTCCTCTGGTACATGTGTTCTGAGTTCAAGTTCTACTGAGAGGCCAACTTTGCTTTTCATCCTTTTGAGGTTAATAAAATAAATACCAGTTGAACTCTGGGTTCAATATAATTGAATAGCCTCTCTCCCAAAATTTCAGGCTTGGTGCCTACAGCAGAAATTATTATTATTATTATTATTATTATTATTATTATTATTACTACTACTACTACTACTACTACTACTACTACTACTACTACTACTACTACTACTACTACTACTATTATTATTATTAGGGTGTCAAGCTGGCAGATTCATTAGCACACTGGACAAAATGCTTAGCAGTATTTCGCTTGTCTCTATGTTCTGAGTTCAAATTCCACTGAGGTCAACTTTGTCTTTCATCCTTTCAGGATCAAATTAAATAAGTACCAGTTATGCACTGGGCATCGATGTAATCGACTTAATACCTTCCTCCAAATTTCATGCCTTGTGCCTACAGTAGAAAATATCATTATTATTATTATACAAGAAATAGTTGAAAGATAAACAAAATGTTTTGTAGCAAGTTACATCCTTTTACAACTTGAGTTCAAATCCTTTCCAGGTTGTCTTTGCTATTCCAACATCCCAGGGTCTGTAAAATAAGTACCAGTCAAGTACTGGAGTTGATTTAATTGACTAGTCTTCTTCCCTGAAAGTTATGGTCCTGTACTTACACTAGAAACAATATTGATAATAAATACAAACAACAATGAGATATTGTTTCAGGTATAATCAATACATATATCACTTGATACAAAATGTGTAAGAAATTAGATTAGAGTAGTTTAAATGTATAAGCTGACAAATTTACTTGAGAATTTTTATCTAAAGCCAGCAGCTATTTTCTTTGTATATGATGTTGAATTAATCAGTTTTCAAGCAGTTACTAAAGTTGTATTTATTTTCCTCTGTTAATCAACACTCAGCTAGAAAAAAGGATGTTGTTCCTTCTAGCCGCAACAAATGTGTTGCAAATTGTCTTTCATGGAAACAATGTATCTATGGTTTTTTTCCTTATGAACTTTTGTATTTAAACTTACTTCAACTACATTGGCTTGTGTGTGTGTGTGTGTGTGGGTGTGTTTTCCTCAGCTTGTTCCAATGATCTAGAAGAATGCTTGCAACCATCTATCAAAATAGGCAGCTTTAGAAGGCTTAAAAAATTCTATCAATTTTTAAAGGTCAATAATATACTAAAACAGATATTTAGCTATACATTTGCTCATTTAGAACAATGTATTGATCATTGACTTAAACTTTTGCAGTTTTTCTTTATTTTTGGGGGGGTGTTTTTTTCTTTTTTTTTCTCCATTTTCTTCAATCATAAGCTGCGACTATAATTTCAAATAAAACCCTATAAATCTCTAAATATGTATATATATATATACATATAATCAAAATGTATATATATTTCATCCTTTCTCTTTGCTTTGTCTCTTTGTAAGATAAACAAAAATATAAAACATCTATTAAAAGTGTGTGTATGTGTATGAGAGAATGAGAAATGAGATTGTATACATATTGCTTGTCAACACTTGGAAGGATTGTTATCTATCATATATCTTTCAGTTTATATTATCGGTACATATTTATAACTAGGTGCAGTATGGCCAAATAGTTAAGAAGTTCACTTTACAAAATGACCCTGAGTTCATAGCATCTTGAGCAAATGTTATTTTTTATAGCCTTCATTCAACCCATACATTGTGAATGAAACTGGGGGCATACATAAAATGTATTGAAACCCATCGGTTGAATATTGCCTATAATTCACAAACAAGTACAGCTTTGTCACATTGTTTCATGCTGATTCTGTCTGATAGTTATGTTAATGGTAGACATATCTGTAGAATGCTCAACCACTTACATATTAATTCAGGAATATTTCAGTTTGATCAAACAACTGAATCCTCATACATGTTTATATATTTCATAATTTGGCCAAAGTTGTTGCAGGACTGCTTCAAGGTTAGGTTCTTTATTTCATTAAAATGGAAATTTTGGAGTTGTCTTCTCCTGTCTTTACTACTGCTACTACTATCATTATTATTATTATTGTTGTTGTTGTGTGTATCTGTTTTTGTATATGTGTATGCATAATAACCCACAAATAAAGAATATTCATTCACCGAATGCAGTGTTGAACACTCATTCTTACTGTTCAGTACTATCGTGTGTGTGTGCTTGCAGGGGAACCAGAATTAGTAATTTAGAAAATTATTATTTTCATCATTAAGGGTGGTGTTATGTTAATTGAAAAATGCTTTTTAGCACCAACATCATGTACCCACTTTATGTATTATTAGTAGACTTGAGTATAATTCAAGAAACTTATAATAAAATTAACTGAATATTGTATTCACAAAAAAGGCTGCTATTGTTTGAAATAAAATGAAATCACTACTCTGTAGCAACTACAATAAAATAGGTATTGTTCCTTAAATAATATCTAAGTTTATTTCCATAATAATAAATTTATCTCCATAATTTCAATGATTATAACAAAAATAATTTTTTCTTTTAATATCTTGTAAATACAGAATTTTTATAGTTCTAAATCAGGAAATTTTATATGAATTTAAGTTTAGGTGAAATTGACTAAAGGAAGGTCCTAGAATACAATTAAATCATAGATTTGTGTTTAATTGTTTCTTTCCAGTAACTACTTTGCCATTTCATTTCCTTTTTACATCATCAATTCTAGAAAGCTCCTTATTATACTTTTCTATATAAAGTATCTTCACTTGCCTTTTTTCTTAAATTGATTTTTTTTTTTCATCTGGACTAATTTTGCCAATTTATTAGCACTCAGTGAGCATGCAGATTTCTTTCTTAGAATCCACCACATATTATAATCTTTGCATGCAAGCAAGTCACTCAATGCATGCTTTCTGCAAACTATTTGTAACATCTAAAATATAAAAAAATATCTATTGTTGTATGAAATGGCATTGGCGGGAGAGTAATCAGCTAAATTGAAGAATCATCAACTTGTTTTAATGTGAAACTATTGTCTATTATTTGAAATGTGTGATATGAAATGTTGATGATGATGATGGTGTATTGTTTATGATGCTGATATTGCTCTTGTCTTTGTCTGAAGTTCTTTAATGTTAGATATTTTTCAAACTTTATTATTATTATTATTATTATTATTATTTTCTTAATTATTAATATTCAAATGATTTCAATGCATAATTTATGTAAAAAAATATATATTTCCTGCATGTGACTATGTAACAATTTGATGCAAGTATTACATTATATAAGGTAATATATTTCTATTTCAAAACTTGATGATAATAATTAAATAGTTTTGCTCGCATTCTAGAATGTTGAGTGAATCTTTAAAACTAATTCAACATAATCCTCTTAAAACATCCAACTAATATGTTCTTTACATGCCATTCGCTAATAATTCCTTGTTTCTCATGATCATTCTCTCTTATCTTTACCTAAATACTCTCATCAGTTTTAGCTGTTTCAGTGTCTGCATTTATTTATATATTTATCTTTTCACATTTTGATCTATTACTACTGTCCCTTGAAATGATTCTTCATGCTACATCACTTTATCACCATGAATTAGGATACACTACTCTACAATGTACACTACTGTCAATAGAATATAGTCTGCAGTAAACTACACTGCAATATTATATCGCTATATTGTATCCATTCTTAATGGCTGAGGTTTCATTCTCTCCTGTACTTTAACAGTTTTTAGCAATGTTCAGCAAAGCTTAAATAGGTATTCTTCTATTTAGATTTTAATAAAACTAGATCCATCTCAAAGCATCAAGGAGAATGAATTAGCTGAATTTGTTCTTTTAGCAGAAATAATTAAATGAAAATGTCCATGGACTTTGAAATTAGTTATTAATAAGTATTACAAGGTTTATTGTTTATACCAAAATTATTAATGTATGTCATAAAAATTCAGAAACTTTGAGAGATTTGAAATAATTTGTAGATAAACCTATGAATAATAGTGTTTGAATATTGGGCTAAAAATCCCTTTGGACAGAAAAAGTCAAAAGCAGTGAGCTGGCAGTAACATTAGTGTTGGGAAAATACTTTGCAGTATTTCTACTAGCTCTTTACATTCTTTGTCAAATTCTACTCAAGGTCAATTTTGCCTTTCATCTTTTCGGGCTTGATAAAATAAGTACCAGTTAAGCATTGAGGTCGTTGTAATTAACAAACCACCTCACCCTAAAATAACTGGCTTTGTGCCAAAATTTTAAACCATTATATTTAACACCATTCAAGCGTGGTCAATGCCAGTGCCGCCAGACTGGCTCCCATGCTGATAGCACATGAAAAGTGCCATACGAGTGTGGTCGATGCTAGCGACATGTAAAAAGCACCATTCAAGCATGGCTGATGCCAGTGCTGCCTGACTGGCCCACATGCCAGTGGCAAGCGAAAAGCACCTACTGCACTCTTGGGGTGGTTCGTATTAGGAAGGGCATCCAGCTGTAGAAACCTTGCCAGATCAGATTGGAGCCTGGTGCAGCCTCCTGGCTTGCCAATCCTCAAACTGTCCAACCCATGCCAATGGCAGTTTTGGCATGGTTGTGAAATTAATAAAAGAAATTAGAGTTTGTTATGTTAATGATTTTTATAAGGCACTAGTAAAGTAAGTGAAGTATTTCTAAATTTGAAGCAAAGCCAAGACACAGTCATGGCTTGCAGTAAGCTGTGATAAGTAATTGTAATTAAGATTATCTTTTTAATGAAGTCTTCATTATAAGAAACTTCCATTCTACCAACAAGGTAACAACAGAATAGGTTTTCTCTTTAATTTAATGATACTAATCACATCTTTGGACAAAAATGTGTTTTTGCTACGCTTAAGTATATATTCTCATAGTAGTGAAAATAAAAGAGGTGATTTTATTTACTATATCAGATGAAATAAAACTCTTGTTTCCATAGTTCTGTAGCCAATAAATGTCTAAAACTATTGTAAAATAATTCATGAATTACTAACTCAACTCATATTAACATGCTACTAAGACTAATTGATTCCATACTACACATATCTGAAAATAGTGATTTTAAACACAAAATTAATTGTGATGGCAAGAGAATAATTAATTTTGATAATGTTTAATCAACGAAGAATTGAAACCAATTGTCATTGTAGATTCTAACTGAAAGACATCAGTAATATGTCTCATTAATATTTTTCACTCATTTATATATCATCATGAATTTAGATTGCAATGAAAAATTCAGACATCTTTAATACTCTTTTGATATTAGCTGCTCACTTACTATATACTGGAATTGGTATGCAGGGCAAATAGAGTAATGTGTCTTGTTCAACATGTAAGCTGTATGATTTTAGTTTAGTGTGTCAATTTTTCCACTACAATATATCTAACAGCTAAATGGTATGTTATTTGCCTTATATAAGATGTTTTATTCCAACTTAGTCAGTCATGTTCAACTACACTTACAGTTGGTAGTTTTCAGCTTGCTGTGTTGTTAGCACACCAGGCAAAATGCTTAGTTTAAATTCTGAGTTCAAACTCTGCTGAGGTCAACATTAAGTTTCACATATTCCACTCTAACTAAACCAAACACATTACAAAACATAATGTTAGATTGCATTATAATTATTTCAAATTTTTGCTACAAGGGCAGCTTGGGGGAGGGGGAGATGAATCGATTACATTGACCCCTGTGTTCAACTGGTACTTATTTTATCAACCCCAAAAGATGAAAGGCAAAGTCAACCCTGGCAGAATTTGAACTCAGAACATAACAACAGGTGAAATACCGCTAAGCATTTCATCCAGTGTGCTAACAATTCTGTCAGCTCACTACCTTACTAGATTATATAAAAATGTTCAACAAAACATGTCATTTGTACTAATACTAACTACTACTACTGCTGCTATTGTTACTGCTACTAATACTACTACAGCTCTTATATGCTTTTGGTATTTTTCTTTCTAAATGTTAACAGTATCATGCACTAATTTGTAAAATGCACAGGAATGGGAATTTTATAAAACATGCTATTTAAGCAAGAGTAAATTACTTGTGAGTTTAGAGATTTATTATATGAGAGCTTGTGTTACTATGTTAACATAGTTTTTTCTTTTAATTATTAAAAATGTGAGATAATGCATATCTTTATAGTTATTACTTAAATCTGTTATAAGTGTGTGTAATTTGTACAATATATGTGTGTTTATGTGCATGTGCACTATATATATATATATATATATATATATATAGTGCATGTGCACTATATATATATATATAC